>NW_019102110.1:145676-402537 GCF_001856785.1 Myzus persicae | reverse complement strand
AATGATTTTTTAAAAGAATTCCTTAAAAATGTAATATCAAGGGTCTTAATGGAGAATCTTCAAAGAAATTTCAGAGTTTATGAAAATTTTTTAAAAACCCTATTATGTTTGCAGATATTTGAGAGTTTAATGCCTCCTTTTGGTAATAATCAAGTAATAATGTTTGTGATATATTTACATATGGGTCTTCTAAAGACTTGTTTTGTATTTTTCAAGAAATATGATAATAGTCTATATTTTATTATTTTGAATTATAAATTAAGTTTACCATTTACAATATACATTCGAATTTGTTTATGGTTATTGATAATCCAATACCAAATATAATGAAGGTCATTAGTTTATATGACGTCAATGTACTACATATTTTTAATTTTAGTATTCTATTTACTAATAATTATGTTTGTTATAATATTGTGTTAATAATGTGTAGACTATAGATAATAAATTTAGTATTTATAATTTTCATTTTAGGTGGTAACTTATTTAATGACAAAAATATTAATTACTTTTCAGCTGTATCTGCATGGCTCTCTGACATACATCTAGAAGTTGATAATTTATAACTATGATTGTCATCAACCAATTAATGAATACAATTATAATGGTGCCCATTAGAAATATTTTATTATATTTTACTGAACCAACAATTTATTGTTGATGAAAACACTTATTTATTAGTATGGAAACCGTCGTTATCCTCTACTAAGTAATTCTATTCAAATCGATCAAAGTAGCTATTATAGCATAGAACACAACTATTTATATGATTCGATTCAATCAGCGATTGTCAATTTACCTGGTGTGTATAAGGAGTTAACATTACCTTAACTATTATCAATTTTGTATTGTGCAATATTTTTAGAGAACCTATTTCAATTTTATTTCTGTTGGATTATTTGTTAAAACTTTAAGTATATATATTTTTTAAAGGTTTTAGCAATAATTTTTCTTTAAAGGACCTTGATGAAATGATTATATTTTGTTTTCAAAACTTCAACCAAAAGTATGTGTCTCTATCTGCTCTATAGAAAAAAAAATAATGAAAATTGTTTAACTGGTATGTTAATTAATTTTAGTCTTATCTTTTGAATTATAGTGTTATTGTTATTGGTTATTATTTTGTAATATAGTAGAAACTGATGATTATGAAGAATGTTTGAACATCATTAGGAGTTTGCCATCCGAGAAATCAAATTATAATGAAGACAGTCAGAAAAGAAGTGTTGAAGACAGTCATCCAGATTCATTACAGAATAATATTGCGCAGGACAAAATTGAAACTTGACAATAGTTATGGCATATTTTTGGTTTTTATTCAAATTTCTTAACCTTCAAGAAATAAACCATAAATTTCTATTCAGAGGTCATACACATTTTGAAGTTGACTGTGTGCATTCAGTTATTGAAAGGAAAAAAAAACACTTTCCTCTTCCATCCCTTTCAGTTCCAAAAGATTGGGAACAATTTGTAGAAACTGCTCGAGTTAAAAATCCTATCACAATTCATTCAATGGAAATTGAAGATTTCAAAAATTTTGAAAAAAATGCACCTTTTGTCTATCGCCAAAAAAATTGACGATGGGGATTTATTTCACATTTCAAAAGTTGTTTGGTTGCAGGCCAAAAAAGAAAATTTAGGTTTACTTAATTATAAGACGGATTTCAATGAAACAGAGTTCAAGACCATTTATTTAAACCAAAATAAAAAAAAAGTGAATAATTCAATAATTGATATTCCTTATATCATCCCACAAGTCAGATCAACATTGAAACCTATTAAAACCTTAAAATTTCAAAATATCCAAACATTGCTACAATGGATACCACCAATATACCATGACTATTTTAAAAATTTATCACATAGTGAAAATATCAGACATAAAATAAGAGAAAAAGAAGATATTATAGACAAAATTACTATTAAAATGATTGAAATTGATAGGTACTCAATGAAAACAATGTAATTTATGAATGAACTAATTAAAAATTATGTTCCTAATATTTTGTTTTATAAATTTATAAAGATGTTAAGTATATTATTATTATTAGATTAAAATATTAGACCAAGATGGTTTTGCATTTTTATGTTTAATAAAAGATTTATTTTTAGTTTTATAGACATTATATTTTAATTAAATATTTTATTAGTCCTAAGACTATGTAACAGAAAAATGATAGGTACTCAATGAAAATAATGTAATTTATTAAGTAACTAATTAAAAATTATGTTCCTAATATTTTATTTTAAAATTTTATAAAGATGTTATATTATTATTACATTATAATAGTAGACCTAGATGGTTTTGCATTTTTATGTTTTTTATTTTTTATGTTTAAAAAAAAAAGATTTGTTTTTAAATGTTTTATTTTTACTTTTATAAACATTATTTAACTAAACACTTTATTGGTCTGAGACTATGTACTTTTATTTTATAAAAATAAAAAATGTATATATTTATACTGGAATACAGTAGTTGAGTAGTGTAACTTTATTATTAACTTGATTCTTAAAAAATTCTAATTGTTATACTTAAAATAATCAAAATTAACATAGAGATTTATGGGGTCCAAGTCACTGTGTGTTTGAGTGATGGGATCCAAGTCCAAAAAGTTTCATTTAAATTGTAAAATAAACAGTTATAAATAAGTTAAAATAAAAATAAAAATATTTATGTCATGGAAAATATTGTGGCATTATATCATTTAAAACAAGCCTCGTTGGTGTAATCTTTAAATTGAATTTACACCAACAAATTAAGTAAAATAAAAAAGATGAAAAACAGTTTTTTGATTCCTCTGAAAAGCTACAAGGAACTTAGTCTTTTCTGCCTCTCAGATACAGAATTATTAGGGGTCAGAAGTTGTAAGAGCTACAAAGGGCAAAATATGAAAGAAAAAAATGCAAAATATGTATTAAAAATGTTAAATATGCAAAAAATTATTCTAAATTAAAAAAATAATATACATCAAATGTTGCTAATAAATTAATAATATACATACAAACAATTTAAAACCGGAAAAAAAGTTGTATCTAATATCAATATAAAACTGTCAAATATATATTTACGATAACTTGTCGACAATAAGATAGTAGGTACTACACTAGGTATTTTGGCATGCTAGCCTGATAGACTAAATGCGTTTCATATCGCTGTTATTAACTTGTAACTGACTGTGAGGATGACAATAAACACCTTTGTTGATAATTTTGAGTTTTATATTTAATATAAATTTAAATATACAGGTTAAGAAAGAAAAGAATCAATTTTTTTAGAAAAATATGAAATATGCATATGCTTATAAAATAAACGAAATATCGTTACCTACCTTTATTAGATTAACAAAAGAAGCTAGAAAGCATGTTTAAATGACAAGTTTATGATTCGTTACCTCATGCCAATGAACACAAACCAAAGACTGGTAAAATATGAACAATTTTAATAAATTGTTCATATTGTGATAATTGTATATTAATATTATATTATTATTATTATTTATATTATATTATATTGTTGGTTATGACAATTTATATTATCTACATTCATTGTTATTTTATTTTAAAGTACTAAATAATTATTATTTAATTTTTATGCTGCTTAATATTAACTACAAGACATTAACTATTTTAAACAAAGTTTAAAACTATTTTTTTTTTAAATATTTGTATTTAAAAACTATTAAGTGTCTAGTCAAAAGTAATGAATTTCATTTTATTTGTTATACTGTTTTTATTATATTGTTGTACTGTTATTATTATATTATTATAATGATATTAGCTGTATATTTTTAATATGTTAAAAAATAAAAAATAAATGTTTGATTTCTAGCCGTACTTACTAAATTACCTAGCCTAACCTAACCAATTAAGATATCATACAATTTACAGTTAAATAAATATAGCAGGTTATAAAACGAATTAAAAATAAATTTGGAAAGAAATAACTCTTTTTACCAAAAACGAGTGCAACAATAGCTTGTACCTATCTCCAAAAGCAATTCCACGTATATCCAAAACAATTTACTAATAACACGTAAGTACCAGATATATAGCAATTTTTACAGAAATTGGTTTATTTTCTGTTGAGTCATATAACACGTAGTACTAACTTAAAACTTTAACTAAGAAAATTAATTTTACATAAAATGTGCAGTCAACATAAAATAGTTTTTTCACCCTCCTGAAAAATGTTTAAAATGGAGATACGTGTTGTTTACGTGTAGGTAACGATATGCACTTTTTTTTATCTAAAATTGGCAAAATATGCATTTTCAATTTTCAGTTTTTTAATTCACCATTGTATACTTCAGATTTCTAGCTATAATTTCTGCTATAAATTGAGAGCATTCAGAGCAATATGCAATTCCTACCACTTCAGAGCCCCATTAATTGTAATATAGATTGTCCTAAATTATTATTTCAAGTTGGATTTCATACTCCAGTTCATTATCCTGTCATTATTATTTTATGTACCTAAATATTTAACTAATTTATCAGCTGGAACTATTTTCCCTAAAATCATATCTCTAGCTAATTCTGAATATACATATTATGGCGGTTGAAAGTGGGTCGTTTTTTCGTGCATTAAGACCAATAAGCAAAAGAAAAAAAAAATTCATTTCCAAAAGCCCAATTTTCATTTTGAAAAAATGTTTGGATTTCTTTACTCCTTGTCTGTGTTATTTAGGAAATTAATTTTTAATTGTATGTTTTTTAGTAACAATAAAGTAAAAGTGAATTTTGGAAAAAAAAGAAAATTAATTTGGTACTATATTAATTAAACAATAGAAAAAATCGAAAATCCATTTCCTACATAGCCTAGAAGACAAAATAATGAATTTAAATATGTTTTCAAAATTAAAAGCTGGCTTTTGGTACTGGGTGAATTTTTCTTCCGCTTTTTGGGTCTTTCATAACCGCGTAGGAGTAGAAACATTTTCAATCCCAAAATATAGTGACTTGTGACTGCGCTTAGATACGCTATTCGGATTTCCGAGAATCTTAGCCGTGACAATTATCCGGATGATAAGAAATCAATTACATAATGTTATAGCAGTAGAATAATAATTACAATACACAGCTGCTAATAAAATATTATCCATTATATCGTATATTATGCCATCGTGATTCACTCCGTGGACGTTTCTATTTGTACTCACTACCGATTTTATTTTTTTGTGGTAAAAATGGGTAATTGGCGTTTCGGTAATAAAAAACGAGCTAAATTATTCATAACACGAAAAAAATTGAAACACAATTTGGCAAATTTACTAATAAAAACTAAAGAAATTCAAGAACTCGACAATGACAACAGCAATAATGTTTCAGAAGTAAGCAATAATCAGGTAAAAAGTTATTCAATAATGCGATATTATAATTATTTTAAATCTCTGTGATATTTTTACGTATATATATATATATTTTTTTTATAGAGTATAAACACATCAAATCAGAGTAATGAGATAATATATTATGATGAACACGACGATAACAGGTAATATTTTTTAAATGGAAATATAATTATTAGTCGCATAATGAAAAAGTGATTCTTCTAAAAAAAGATATTTTAAATAGTCCGTTTCATGTATTTGGTAGCCATTCTAAAAGCTCAAGGTTAATTATTTTATGAACAACACTATCGTCTATCACTTATTATCCTATGATTATTACAGTTGTTATTTTTATTTAGTTGTTTTTGCATTGGTCCAAAAGACAACGAAATTGATTTAGTTCCTCAAATGGAATCTTGTGGCTTATTGGCAGATATATCAGGAGCCGAAAATATTGTTGCCCATCATGCTCAAAGCTTAATTTACAATGTTAACAATAATGCTGTAGAAGGGTTTAATAGCGTAGTAGTAAAATTTGTTGGTGAAAAAAGGGTGAATTTTTCATTACGGGGTAAAAGTTTAAATTTTTAGTAAAATATATTTATACATATCTAAATAATATCACATGAAATTAATTTGTATTTTAGGATCATACAGTGCAAGATGTAATGCTGCAGTTTCATCATTTAATTTTGGTCCAAAATATTTAAATAGTTTTCATAAAAAAGTTACAAATGTAAGTCCTGGAATATACACTAAGAAATTCATAAACAATATTGATAAAAACCAGAATAGCAGAGTTGGTCGACGTTTAAATTTTGATAAATCCCGGTATAAATTATTTAATTTATCCAACTATATAGGTACCTAATAATATAGGGTGTAATAATAAATATAATACAATACCCTATAATACAGTGGTCTCAAACACGCGGCACGCGGACCACATGCGGCCCTCGAACGCTTTTGATGTGGCCCGCAGTTGCTCAAATATTTTTAATATTCATTATTATCGATAAGGTATTTTTTATCATTCGTACCTAGTAATCGAGATATTATGATAAAAATAATATCATTAGGTGATTAAGTTATTTGTGATCATCGGTGTTAAGTGTATAGGTATACTGTATAGTTTACTTAGTCTATGTGCTGTGTGCGTAACTAACAGATCGTTTAATCCATAATATAAATTATATAATCGTTTTGATATAAGTAAAAAAAGGGTACCTATACAAAAATGTTGTGCCCCCGAACTTTTGATGTATAAATATATGGCCCGCTGGTAATTTGAGTTTGAGACCACTGGCACTGCTATAATACATAACATAACACACTATAATTAACAGTACTACAGTAGGTACGCCAATACGTCTAAAATACAATTTTAAAAATCTACTGTTACCTATGTTATTTAATAATAGAAAATTTGAGAAAAAACAAAAGTGTATTGCTGGACCAGATGAAGTTGATGAAATAATAAAAATAGAAAGAAATACCGTTGGACAACAAGAGAATGACGATTGGAAAAATTTAGAAAACAACGACTTACGGCATCTAATTTTAGAAAAGTTTGTAAATTAAGATCCACCACTTCGCGAGCGAATACCATAAAATATATTTTGTATGATATTTTCCAAGGAAGTTCTTCAACTACGTTTGTGGTCTATTTATATTTAATTTATTTTACAATAGTAATTGTTTAGGTATATTATTATTTTTATAAAATGTTTTAGTGTCTTACTAAGGTATGGTATTGAAAACGAATCAATAGCCCAAAATGCGTTCCAAAAAACCATAAAGGAGAAAATCGAACCAGCGGGATTATTTATTCATAAGAATAAACCGTATCTCGCAGCAAGTCCAGACCGGTTAATAGGTAAAGACGGTATCTTGGAAATAAAGTGTCCTCCGAGCATAAAAGAATATACTCCAAAAGAGGCAGTACATAAAAAAAAAATAAAGTTCATGATATACGATGATGAAAAAATTACTTAAAAAAAAACTGATAATTATTATTATCGAGTTCAAGCACAACCCAACATTACAGAAAGGAATTACTGTTATTTTGTTGTGTGAGCTCCAAAAGATAATAGCTAGTGACAATTTTTTTACGTAGAATCTAAAATATTATAATTTATACATTCGATTTTATACGTGTTTATTTTAGGTTTTATAGTAGACAAGATATCCAAAGAAATTTTGGACATCAAAAATTGAACCATTTGTTACAAAATTTGACATGGAATAATTACTGCCTGAAATCATTGACCCGACGTTTGATAGAGGACTACCAATAAGATCCGGTATACCGACAAAGAAGCTCTAACTAAATTAAGGTGTATTTATATGTAGCAATATAATATAATGCAAACAATTGTTTTTTTAAAGAAAGTACTTACTTGTTGTCAATCTATAATTTATAATGATTATGTTTTTGAATAAAGTTATGAACTATATAGCCATATTATAGGTACATTATACTTTTTGTAATACGATGTTGTATTTAGTATTTACCTACCCGTATTGTCAATACAATGCGAGCTGTGACGGTAATACAATTAATGTTGTTATCGTTGAACTGTTTACTGATAAAACATAATAATTACGTGTTTGGCAAACTCACGTACACTAATGATCAGTTTCTACACACACACACTCACACAGCAATTCCCAATGTTTATATCATATTGCCTATACTCAACCCCTTAAAAACGGTCCATTTTCAACTGCCTTATGTTGATTTTTTCTTTTATATATCTCGAAATTGATTTAAGATTTAAGAATAGTATTTTGTTAATTTTACTTTATTTTTGTACTTCTTAATTCATGTATTATGTATTTTTGTTTCCATATTACAAAACACAAATATGACACTGGTAAAAATGGCGATGAATAAATAATAATAATCTTAATTAATTAATTAATTAATCTCAATAATCTTGACATAACCATATTTTGTGTCTACAAGGAATGCATGTGTAATTGTTAACATTGCCCAAACAATTCATGTGATAATCTTCTGGTCTAGGTTTGACTGCATCCATATTAAGTGGAATATGAGGAAGTTTTCCATGTCTCACCAAAATTTGTTCCTCCATTTCCGGAATGGCAAAAAATACCATATCACATTCTTTGACAAAATCTAGTTCATCTAGATTATAATATTATAATACAACTAGTTAAAAACAATAACATAAATAATATTTAAATTAAAAGTCATTGTACAGTTACCAATCAAAATAATAAGAGCATTCTCCTGTTCCTTTGTTGCCATCTGCCTTGTACCTACATTTCGTTGTTCCAAACTCATTCATTGTTATTACTTATTGATTTTGTCTATTGAAACAAATTACAAAATTGATTTTAATTTATACTTACTTATGAATTAAACATTTTTAAACATCTAGTTTATATAATTTATTATTTGGTTAATTATGAAAATAAAATCAAACATGAAACTAAATCTCTTTAAGCCAAACATTCAAAACTATACTTGGTGTGAAATAAATTACAGTGGCGACTGGTGACTATCCATAAGTTAAAGTGTAGCGTGGAGCAACCGTTCATTAACACTCGTAATGTTAATAATACCTACTAATTTAATTTGGGTACATAAAGTGCACAGGTATTTGTGTGCCTAAGTATGTTACCAGTTACTTATTATTTTTTTATATTAATATATTAAATTAATAAATAATATTTAATATATTAAACATAAAACAACTATACTTTTAGAGTAGCCACTACCGATAGCTAAATACATGAATGTACATTACTTCTCAAATGTAATCTAATATGTTTAAATGCCTAATAATTATTAACTAATATATAATATAAATCTAACCTTTATCAAGGCAATATACCCCTGGCAATATTTATAGGATGATACGGAGTAAGAGGAATTGTGTATGATGTATTATTATTTCATCTATGTTTTAATAGCATACACAATCAATAATATTTGTAATAATCAATATTATCATTATTTTTTAGGAAAATTAATTTTCTACTTGGATTATTAGCTAAATGTCCAGTATAGGCAAGGAACTCTTCCATACTGAGTCTGCCTTATAGTTTTTCTGTGGCTAATCATATATTTCGGTCAAACTGCATATATATATTCTGAGCCTAGGTCTGAGTATAGACCGAACTTGTTACATGATATGGAATTTTCGACTATAATGTTTGCATAGTTTAAGTATTGTTTCTAGAAATTGAATTGAAATATTATAACATATAATAGTACATATAAATATAATTAAACATATTTTATAAAATCGACACTATTAACATTTTAACAAGAAAATGAAAAAAAATGACTTGTGTATATATGTGTTTTATGTTGTATGTATAAAATTGTTAATTAACAAATGGAAAACCAGGAAATGTCAGTGGATTTTCACTTATTGTCAAAGGAAGTCATACAAAGTCAGACTTTGGTGATTTTTTCCGGAATGAAAAATTATTTAAGCATATTTTGTTTTCCAGAATAAGTATATTTCATAAATTAAAAGAGATCCAAAAAATAAATAAACCATACTTCATTATTGGTTTGAAATATAGTTTTTGATTTTTAAATGGTGATTTTCTATACAAAATGACTTAAGTATAATTAATGTGATATTATAAACTTTCATTGATTTTAACCAAAATGAAATTAATTTAAACTGATTTAAAAGTAAGAGATTCTATATTTTTAAATGTAAAAATTGTGTATATATAATTGATTTAATATATTAAGTGTTGTGTGCGTAATCTCAAAGGCTCCAAAAGCCGTAAGCTTTTGAGACAAATAAAATAAGTACCAAGTGAACTGAAGAATAACGTTTATTGGGCAGAAAATATAATAAGTGTATAATAGCGTGTACGTGTATGACGAGAAGTTGCTCTGGTCTCCGTGGCAAAGATACATATCTGCCTAGGCTGCACCACGGACTGCCTTATAAGTGGTGGCAGTTCTTTTGATGTAGCTGCTCGTGCAGCTGGGATATGTGGTGTGGTTTTCGGTTTGGTGATTCCTAGAAAAGCAGCTCGTGCTCATGATTTCTAATCGTGTACCTGTCCAGTGGTTTATTACATAAGTAGATGCTAATCTGTTTTAGTACATTAGTTGTTTTGCGCTGACGGTATTTTATGTTAGGACAGGTTAATATATTCGTACGCTATTTCATAAGGACTGTGGTTTCAGTAATGCTTTATACATTGTGAAAGGTCAATGTGTTCTATACTACTTTATTAAAATATTACATGTTACATTTTAATTATACATGCGGAGATTTCAAGGCCCGCAACACCTCCCAGCAAAAAAAGGGTTTATGTCTGCAAGACAGAAATCTTTACAATTTTTGTTTTTTTTGTTATTGCTATTGTCACATTACATCATATTTTCAATACAATTTACAATTTCATAGTCTGGAAAACGAGTTAAAAACTTGTTACATATTTCATTTACAATTTTTTATTTTATATTATTATGGCTTATGTCATTTAAAATAGGTTTTAGTTCCTGAGTTCACATTTTATTTATGTTTTTATAATAATATTCATTGATTCATTTATAATATTATACTCAACTAATAGATAATTGAGTTAGCGTTGGCATATAATATGAATAATATTTTTCTCTTATTGATGTACAATAATGATTATAATAATGTTAATAATAATACTAAGTATTAATTTCCCTTGTGTTAATATAAATAATGTTTATAAAATCCTTCGCCAATTTATGTGAATAATATATCCAACATTATTACATTTGTATTATTTAATAATAATAATTTTATTTTTATTTTATTTTATTCATTTAGGGTAATCAAGTATGTATCTAGAGTCTTGTGTCATTTCGATTATTTTCAAAAGTTCTTTACACTCCCCCTTACAATGATCCTTCATAAATAATTCGATATTTCTAGTTATTTTATTTAGTCATTTAAACTCAAAAAGCTGACTAATTCTTTTATTAGCTTTTAATAAATGTTGACACATGTATATCAACTGAAATTTATCTTCCTTATATCAATATATACATGTACTTCGGTGCCTATGATATTTTTTAATTCTTCGATGAATTTCTTTTCTCTAGAATAAACGTAATGTATATTAATAGGAAGCCTTTTCCGCATTACTAGTGTGTTTTATACTATTTACTATTACTTTTATATATTTTATATATTTGTTATCGCTTATACTATCATTCTTATTAAATATATTATTATACTTTTTTTTTTTCCTTTGTCTCTTTTCCCTTCTACACAATCTATATAATTTAATAGGCCTAATTTCATTAACAACATAGTTAAAAATACATTTTGTTAAAATTATATCAGCTACTGGATCATGACAATGTGTTATATTATGATCTATATTACACACTAGTCCATATGTCTCAAGTAAATTTAACATCCTGCCATTTCTATTTATTGTTCCTATGTACCCTGAATATAATTGTTCCTTATTTTCTAAGTTTATTAGTTTTATAATAAATTCGTTATTATTCTTATTACTATATGCCGTTAAGTTTAAATATTTAAGTGTACCCCTTAACCTTAAACGCTTAATTATAGTCATATCCGTTGATCCATTCCAAAATACTATTACTAGTTCCCTTTCAGGTATGTGCAAATATTTTTGAAGATAAGTCGTAGACAAGTTAAAAGCTCCCCGTGCGTTAACACCTCTGTATAACTGTTCCAACAAAGATGCCATCAGTTCTGTCTTATATCGAAATATTCTTTTAATTGTTTGCACAACGGTGTTTAAGTCACAGCGCCAGAATCTTCTCAACTTATCATCCTTAGTAAGTATAAGAGGAATCCCCTCAAGTTTTATTGGCTTATATTTGTCTAAGCTGTTTGATATGGCACCGGACACTAATAATATGTCACTTTTATTGGTCATAGTGAATTCAAAATCCACTATGAAGAAACAGACCTGTGAACTGAAATAAAGTTTATATTAAATTCAACATGTTAAAATATGTTAGTAGTTAGTTTTTTTTTTTACTATTACAATGTTTATTCCTTTAGTCATCATATTTGTTTCAGGCCGACAATCGCGATTGAATTAACTGGTCTATGATCACTCCTATTGTTAGACATACCGATCTGTCTGGTTGTGCATCATCCACAATCGTATGTATAAGTGCCGTCACTGGTGTCATAACCAAATTCAAAACTCTATTGGTCATTGGTGCCGTCATTCGATTATCAACATAAGGATAGTCGTGAAGACCGAAAATAATATTTTTTGATTTCTAAATCATAATGTTGGGTTTTATTAATGGCTGGTCTCCCTTCTCAATGCATGTCTCACCTGTATATTTTGTCACCATATTTTCTTATTATTCTTCACTAGCATAGATTGTTTATTTAATTTAAAAAAAAAATTCTAATTATTAGTTAAGACTGGGAATATATATATATATATAAATGCCTTTTATTTTCCTAAATATAAATGTTACGAAAAATTCAAATAAAGTCTTTTTGTATGGGTATGGAGAATTTAAAAATCGTCACAGCCAATTAATTTAATTGAATAGGTATTTATCTATTTGGAAAATGTATGGCTACATTTATTCTATTTATTCTAGTTCACAACTATCAACTTTGAATTAATTTATTAATTTATCCAATATTCTTAAGAAAAAATTGAAAAATTAGTATTTATGAATTATTAAAATTAATGAAATATATAAGATAATCTAAACCTTTGTGCATTGTAGTCTGATGAATAATTTAACTTACTTGTGAAGTGTCAAATTCTGGGATTATTTTCAACCATAATATTTGATCATCATAGTTTTATAATCATTATAGACTATTATTTGTTCTCCTATTGTACACAGTAAACTTAGCAGCACCAATACCTATGAAAGTAATTTTAAATATGAACTACACACTTAAGTCAGTATTAATTACGTTATATTGAAGTTGTTAACTATAACATAAAAATCAATAAACAAATAATTTCTGAATTTAGAGTTTATACAGAGTTAAATTACTTACACTCTATCCATTGTGTCTTTAAACCTTAGTCTGCATACATAAATATTTGTCGACAACATATGTTTCTGACATTTTTGTCGACAAATATTGATGTTACCGCTTATGACGGAAACCCGGAAACATTGTCGACAACAATGTCAGAAACATGTGTTTCCACCAAATTTTTCTTTGGTCTGTACGGGGCTTACGTATCATACATAGAGTTTAGCAATGTCCGGATTTGGAGAATGACTGACTATTCATCTCAATACACTTATGTCTGTAAGTCAAATTTGTGTACCTAGAAAATGGTGCATAAATGTAATTATCGTCTAGGAACGGTTGTAATATATATAATGTATAGAACGTTATAAACACTAACAGGAGCGGACTGACTGGGTTACAGGCCAACCGACAGATTTTATACATCAGGACTTAAGAGAGAGACTCAAAAGCCACAAAAACCTCAATACAGAAGACGGGCCAACCTGCTTACAGCATGTATTTTATTAAAAGTGTTTTTTGTTTATACCCACACATTTTCTTGTTGAGCACATATTTAATGTTTTTATAGATGTGTGTACTAGTAGAATTCTACTTTTAATTTCTTATACACGCACATCCACACTGTAATTCTCATATTATCCTATTTCCCGAATAATCCAGATCTAATAGATCTATATAGGGCTATACATCGTGTTATTTTTTTTTAAATATTGTGTGGTACACTACACTGTCACACTCTCACACTGGTGCATTGTGGATTTAATACGCAATACGGAATACGGATAGAAAATCAATATGCAATACATCATGTATGTAATGATAACTTGACGAAAAGGCGTAGCCTCACAAAAAGTGTAAGCAAACCGATCAGCTGATTAAGCAGTGTCGCTACAATTTTGTTTTATATCGACGAAGACGACGACGGTGATGGTAAAGTAGCAGCAATAATAATAATAATAATTACATGAAAATAATGGGAAGACTCGCATTTGTTCTTATTGCAATTATTTTTACGGACTAATAACGTTGTACAACTGTTTGCTCAGACTATAAAAAAAATTAAATTACTTCTCGTCAATAAATTATAGGTTTACAACACAAAGTGTAAAAACAATAAAAAACATCCGTTTGACATTTAGTTTTTAATTCGGTCTATAGGCATACACCTACGTCGTGCACACAACACACTACGCTCCCTCGTATTCTCTATCTCTCCATAATCCACGTTAATACAACGGATTAACTGGTTATCTGCGTAAGTATAATATTATCATTATTATCTTTCCCGATTAAACAATATACTCTTTACGTGCAGCTGCCATGTCTATCGTCCATTCGCCCACGTCAAAAGTATAGTTTGATCGACCGGTCCACCGTCCGTGTCCTGCCGCCAAGTTATCGCGATATTATCGTGATACCGATACGACTAGCAAACACAATATTATTATAATTTATTTTGCACAACTGTCGTCGGGTGATAACGGCCCGGACGTACGTGGATAACGATTAACGACTCAACTCTGTGACACGGGCCGCCCGACCGCCATCGCCGCCGCCGCCATCGCCGCCGCCGCCGTCGCCGCCGCCCGACCGCCATCGCCGCCGCCGCCGCCGCCACCGACGCCGCAGCAGCAGCCGAACAGCACAAGTGCACAACACACCGACGAAGTACGCGTTCTCATCAAGTGTCCCAGACATCTTGTATTCCGGTAAGTACGCCCTTACTACTCGCTGGCCACTCGTGTCCGACCGAACCAGTGCGATTCGTTCGGTCCCCGTAATCCGCGTTTTGTCCGATTCCCCTTTACGTCCAAATCCCGTCCGATCGCTTCAGATCCGATTCCCGGCAGGCGCTTTGGTGGCCGCTTTACGTCCGAACCTCAGAGGTCGATTTAGAAACGATTCCCGGCACCCGTTTTATCCGATTTCCGTGAGCCGCCTCGTTTTTCCCCTCCCTCAACCCGTTGTTTGAAACGGAACTCAAGAATTCTCTGCTAGCAATCGATCTGTGGGTATCGGTGATAATCAATCACTGGTGTTGTCGAGCTTGAGATATTAATATTCCATGCTTCGGGAACGTGGTTTGTAGATTGGCCACTCCGACCTATGTTCATATAGAGAACAATGGACCATCCGCCTGCACCGCCGTTCGACCCTGCGCTACTCGACATGGAGAATATGACTGCCGATAAGTGGTATGGGCTTATATACAACAGGATAGTGCAACAGGAAGATGTAATTAAATTCATTGAATATATTTGATGTTTTTATGTCAATATGTATTTTCTAATCGAATAACTTGCAGATTTTTGTTGGCGATATCAAAAAGAAAGTAATTGAAATAATAAACATGTGCATGAACAAGCCTAATAGCACATTAGAAAGTGTACGACAAGATATTACAAGCACAATCACTGAGTAAGTTAAATAATATATTTGTTTGGATAATAACTAATTACAGCAGACTTACCTATTAATTTTTTTCTGGATTTATTCAACCTTGTGGGTACACTATACAGTAAAAACTTCTTAAAATAATTTAAATGTAGAGATTTAACAGTAATTAAAATATACTTCATTTAAATAATTTAACTGACTTATTCTAATAATGATTTATTTGAATTAAATAAATTGTTTAATATACTCATTTATAAAATTAAAAATAAACAGTTAATATCATATTATCATTATAATTTATACATAAACACACACACACACATACACATATTTGTATTTGAATGCAATTATGAATATTATTTTATTTTATTTACATTTCTCAAATGGCATATCATATTTAGTAAAGCTACTTCGGCTTTTTTTAAATTACCTGTGTAAAGAAACTAGATTTATAATTTTTTTTTCATTAGTGATCATTAGGGCCCGGATTTATGTGCATTAAAAATCTATAAAATATGCAGATTTGTATCATGAATAGGTATGCAAAAAACATACAAAATTAATTTTTTTACTAATTAACAATATATTTTGTATAAAAATTGTTTATTAATAAAAATGAAAAAAATTAATTACATTGTGTAAGTATAAAAGTGTTATAAATTAATTAAAGTATTACTATTTTCTATTTATATTAAATTATTATTTATTAATTATTATTATTGGACGAGTACCAGCATGAATTAACAAATATAGATTTCAAGTTTTCGAATTGAAAACTCCTACAATTATCTCGAAGCATACTTTTGTACTTGAAAAAACTTCTTTCCAAGTCACAAGGTACGATTGGTGCATATTTAAAACTCGATAAATCTTCAACTGACAGTTCCTCGTCTTCATCACATTCAGTTACCTCGCTGTTGATTATACCATCGATTTTTTTCATTGTAGAATATCCACGATTTTTTGACAGCACATTTGTAAATTTAGGTCTAGCAAAATCTATTCCTGGCCCTCCTTCGAATTTAATTTTAATATTTCTTATGAGCAATAAACTATTTGTTACAGTACCATGTTAAGTAGTTATAAAGAATTTATGAACATAATATTATAGTATGATAATATAGTCACTAATTAATAAATACATAACTATAAAAATTACAATTAATCAAAATCTATTGGTACTGCAGAGTGGAGGGTGCACACTGCGCGACATTTTTTTATCCTGGCCTGATTTTGTTGGAGGTACAGTCTGCCCGGTTGGGGGGCAGTGCCCACCTGGCCCCCTCTGTAAACACGTCTATGTTTATAATATAATAAAGTCATTTACACAAATTCAGAAAGAGTAATGATATGTAGAAGGGATGGCAAATCCATTTCACGCGGACCCGCGGTGGCACGCTAAAAGATTTTGTGGGCACGCAACAATTTTTACTATCATATAATATATAATACTATAAGACCTATAATAACCTAAACTAACCTTTTTATACTAATAAATTAATCAATAATCATACAATCAAATTATAGTGTAACAAAATATAATATTTTAAATATTTTTTTCATGGCACGCTCTAAAAAAAAAAAGGTAATTTACTAATTTTGAGCACGCAGTGTCAAAAGGTTTGCCATCCCTGATGTATAGAAAGTGTGATAAAGAATGATAATTGTTAATGAATGCAGTTCAGATGGTAAAGTAAATACTAGTGTTAAATGATATAACAATTTTATAAAATACAATAGTAAAATATTTAATTTTTTTTTTTTGTAGTACAGTTCAAACAAAGATACTATGCTAACATTTCATCACAATGTCAAAATTAAATTCGCTAAATGAATCCAAAAAAAAAATTAAAATTAAATGACAAAAGAATAGTCAATATTTCCTAATTATCTGAAATATATTATGGTCTTAAAAATGTTGAATTATAAAAAAAATCAAATGTATGTAATTATATGTATTATAATATTATGATCAATGTTTTGTGTACAATAAATAAAAAATTATTTTTCTTGTTTATAGTAAATGTTATTTATATACATTTTGTTTTTTAGATCTCGATTTGAATTTGAACACCAAAATTTTATTGAAGGTATAGTTGGAGGTGCTTATGAATACCTTTGCCAGTTTATTATTAAAAATTCAATGGAAAATATTAAAAGAACTCAAAGTGCTTTGAATTGTTTTTCATTATCACATAATTTAAGTGAGTACTATATTATTATTTTCCTAGTGGCTTAAATGTATATAATACACATTTTGCTTACAAATACTGAGTTATAAATCATTTTAGTTTATTTGACTATATAAATAAGTACATAGTATCAATTTTTGATAAATAGTGTTCCATTGATTTTATTTTTAAAAAAATCCATGATATTAATTATTTCAACATTTCATATTAATTGGAACACGGCAAAATTATCTTAAATTTAAATATGTAAGTTAAACTTGCCTAATTAAGGTTAGCTTAATAAATAACCTCGGGTGTATTAAATTCTAAATAATAATTTTTTTAATGTTTTTTGAATATTGTAGTAGTTGAGTCTACTGTAGTATTCCATCGGTATTTGTATGCCAATTTATATTATTACTAAGTATTCATGAAAGTAAAGTCAGTATTTGGTAGACTTATCAATCTTAAATATATGATACACCTGTAGAATGTATACCACTGTTATTTTAGGGTTACAATTATTAATATTTATTATTATTATTATTTATTATGTGTCTTCAATACACTAGTACACATATACTTAAAAGCTTTTCACTTAAGCATAAATAAAGATTGTTTTCATTCCCCTAAAATAGGTAGTCATAATAATTATTAAAAAAAAATTGTCTTTAACTAGCTGCCTATATATGAATATTATACTTTAAATTTGTTTCAGATTATGGTGCAATCAAAACATGTAATGATAATATTTTGATACCAGGATCTTCTAAATTGACTCAAATCCAATGTTTATCAGTATCAAATAATAACACAACTGATTCAGATAAAGCAATTCAATCATATCTATTGAGTAATAATTCTGAAAATGATTCAAATTCGATGTTAATGGTTGAGAGAGAAAATATTAAAAATACCACTATCAATAAAATGGAAACCACATCATTTCTTAACTACAGATCAACATTACAAATAGACAACTTGTCGGTAGAACCTGCAAATGATATACCAGTGTTTAGTAACATGCACAATAATGATGATGTGGATTCTGCTCATTCATCAGCAATGATCGACGATGATGAAAAAACTACAGAAGCTATATTATCTATAGCTTCGAAAATAGAACAAACAAATTTTAATTTTGTTGATGATTTTGAAGCTGATGAAGATATTAATACTAGCAATGCGTATACCACTAATGAAATTCAAACAACTAAGTGTTTGATAGAACAAAATGGAGACGAACATACTGATCCATCTAAGCTGGAAGAAGAATTGAAAATTAATAATAGTTTAAAACTTTTAGAAACCTTGGTTAATATTGAACACGATAAATTGGAAGTTCAAAAAAGTTTAACAGTAAATGAAATACAACCAAACAATGATCCAAATGAAAAAATGCAATTCAAAAGTTCTAAAAAGACAAATATCAGGGAGAAGAAAAGTCCAAAATTACACGGAAGTATACCTAAAGTGGAAACAGAAGAAGAAGAAGAAGAAGAAGAAGAAGAAGAAAAATGGTTGCCAAGTTGCAGTTACCAAAATCGTTCTAAAAATAAAACTAAAACCACGAAAAATAAAACCCGTGTGTATAAACCTGTAGAGAAAGTGAGTAAAAAAATACCATTTGAAGAAAATTTTCTGAACACTACATCTCCACATTATAAACTTAAAGAAGAGGAAAAAATTAAATTGGCTAATATTGGCGCTTTAATTTCTGTTTTTGGGGTATTAAAAACTAAAAAAAATATTAACCCAGCGGATGCCATCAATTCTATTATTCGTAAACCAGCTGTATTTGAACCATTTCCAGAAATAACGGAATATATGGCACGTGACGAAGTAAAAAATTTTATTGTGAATTTTTGTAAAAAAAATTTTCCCACAAAAACTTCTCATGTTGCTTCTACCAGCAACTCTAATGAAAAAGATGTTGACAATATAAAAAATAAATCATCCCCTCCATTGAGTTCAGTAATGAAAACTTCGGACTATAAAAAACTATATGAAAAAGACCGTAAAAGTTTATTCAGTCCTGATGTTATTATTACTAATAACGTATCATCAAAACGTTCTAAAGATACTACTAATGAACTACACATGAAAAAAGAATATCCGGATAAGAAGGCAAAATCTAAAGTACAAAAGGGTGAAATTGACAATAAATCTTCCGGTAGAAAGAGAAAGTTACTTGAGCCTAAATTAAAAATTGCTAGTAGTAGTCCTAAAAAGACACAGGATGCAAAATCCAAGCCTAATAGTAAACAGAAATCGTCATATGTAAAGAGGTCCAGTAAAAATTCTAAAAAACTCAAAATCATTGAGTCTGATGATGAAGCCGAGACTAATGCAGATAGTAATCCAAATTATGAGTCCAATTCTACATATTTATTAGAAAACAAAGTTTCCGATAGTATTGACACTTTGGAACTTGAAAAGTTGGATAGAACCAACATTTTGAAAAATAACGAATTTGGAGAAGGTACTTCCAAACAATTCTTGAATGAAGTGAATATTTTTGAAAATAAAAAGTCTAATAAAAATACTTTGGAAAAAGAGGCTATGCCTGAATGGCTACTGCAGAAATGTGAGCTCTATGATATAAAACAATCATACGTGGTTATTAATCCATTCATAACATATTAAATTTCATATTATTTTACATTGGTGCGGACAGAATATTTTAATAGGGAATTTATAGACATTAAAATATGAATTTTAATTTTTTTATAATTATTGCTACAATATATATATATTTATTAATAATATTTGTGGAAAATAAATACATGAATAAAAAAACCTATTAAAAAATATTTTGCATTGTACCATGCCCCTGTATATTTGCATATGTTCAAAAATGATTGACAAAAAAAAATCTTTAAATTACATCTTACATTAGTAGTTATTTAAGATAATACTTGTTTGTTATTGCTTCACCACCGAGTCCTATAAAATGTATAACCGTACCACCTTACATTAGCTGTCTTTAATCCAAAATGTTGATATTTATTATTGATATAACAATGTTAAGTGGGAGAGTAATACATTTAATATACTAGTGTTTGGGCAACAACAAACCTTTAAGATTCAGTAGGATCCATTTTTACAAAAATGTAGATTGGATTATTTTTAAATATATTTGATATACTATCTTATTCAATATAATTAATGAGTATATTGTTAATTTAGTTCATAACTGTAACGTCTTATTGTTGGTATGTAAACCTAGTTTTAATAATTTTAATTTTATACAACTTTTTTAGAAAATAATACATCATGCATGGTGTAGTACAAATATGTAATAAATTAAAATGATAAGTAAGGCAAAGTTATTAGGTGGTTGGAATCCAAATTATGTTTTCTGTGTAGTGGTATTAGTTAAAATTCAACTTTATTGTCATCTCTAAATACTACATATTAGGATGATCGTATTCAAATACGACTATTAATACTTTGTATTACGTTTGTATTTTTTTTTTCAAAATTATTTTAGTGTTTAAGACTGTTAGGTATACTTATTTTTATTAAAATCCTAATTTAAAATATATTGATTTAATAGTAAAATAGTTTCTGGAGTGAAAAATCATAAAAATATTTATTATTATTGGGAATTTTTTTTTTAGTATTAAGTTTATTTATTTTTTAGAAAACTTTAGTTTTAGCTACATAAATCACATGAATTCAAATTTTGATCTGAGGTACAATTTATACCTATCAATGTTCTAGTTATTTTAGATTATTTGTTAAATTATAAGTAAACTATTTTTTTTTATTTTTTTATTTATTAGTATAATTGTATCAATGCACTTGGTATTTTTACAATGTTTTTACAATTCATATAGATATGTTCAGTTATCATTATAGTTAAAATATTCTTAAATCAACAAAAATTTAATTTAATTTTAAACTAGTTTACATTTTTTTGTTACTAGTTTAGGATAAACTCAGGTTCCAAGCCTTTTTTGCAACGTTTAAAAATATTTATGATAAACCTAAGCAGAAAGCATGATTTGTTCCAACACCAATTACAGTTGTATGATATATGCTAACATTATATATGAATATTAAAAATAATTAAAATACCTGTCATGATTATTATTTTATTTTATTTTATCTAAAATGATTATTATTGATTTTAAGTTTTTTTAGTATTCTAATTTGATTTGTGTTGAGGTTTTATAATTTTCATGTTTTTTTTTTAATGTCTTTTTGTTAATGAATTTTCATTAAAATGATTTTTGTGAATTGAGAGTTAGGAATATGAATTATACTCAAATACTGTTGAGAATTATCATCATGATTTGTTGTTTCATAGGTACGTTATATTTTATGAGGTTGTCCTAAATTGTAAATAATTTACATTATTAAAAAATGTTTGATTGATTTTTGAGTGGCGTAACCATTATCATTGTTTGTTATATTATGTTTAATGTTATATGTCTGTACAATTATGAAATAACTATATCATACTACCAATATATTATATTTTAATTTTAACGACTTGTTGACTATTGAAATATATTATGTGTAGTAAGAACTTTTTAAAAATACTTATAATAATAACCTTCAATTCAGTACAAATTAATGAGATCATAATATAAAATATTAATGTAAAAGTATATGTATTTTTTTTTTTTAATTATGAAATTGTATATATTATGAAAATTATTTCATTATAATAAACATAATATGGATTATCTAGTGTTGTTTGTATCGTAAAGTGAATATTATTGATGTTACTTGTTTATGTATTGATGTGTTAATAGTCAACTGTTTTATTAATATTGTTACACCTTAGGTTATTATGTTAAGGTGGTTAGAAGCATCACATTTCATTCATGATTTAGTCCTAATTCCTAAAAGTCAAACAAATATAGACTATTATCTTGATCAGATTTTAACTCTGTAAAAAGATTTGAAGTTTTTGTGGGAATTGATTTTTGATATCCCAATTATTTACATTGTGTTACAATTCCATATTGATTTTTTCAAGTTAAGAGTATTTAACTAAGTTTTTTAAGAGACTAAAACATTTAATCATTTTAATCATAATATGATAATATTATAATATCATAATGTAATTTTTGAATATCATTCAAAAATATACTTCCAAAATAAGTTATAAACCAAGAGAAAAGTTCAATGAGCTCAAGTCATTTACCCAATTGTAAGTCATAAAGTCTTCATAAAATATTACTGTAAAAGTTGCCAGTTAATAGTTATTGGTAACAAAAATATAATTGTTTAGTTTTCAAATGTCTTTGAGTAAATAAAAATTTAAAAATTATAATAATAAAACAAATGATTAATATAATAAAGTACCTTTCCATATAAATTAAATAGTTGTTTTCAATTTTGTCCTCAGTATCTGGACTACAATCAGGACAAAATTAAACAAAAGAAGTTTGATTTATACATGAGTGTTCCAAATTTCATGTGACAGTAGATTTCAACATAATATACTTAAATTAGGAAAAATGACCTATGTGAAAACATCTTTGAACCATATAATCTTAACTAATTTGGTAATAATAATTTTTTTGAAACCTATATTTTTGAAATATGATTTATATAAGATTTATTTTTTAATGTATTTTGACGTATCATTCTTAATTATGTATCAATAATTAAAGAAGATAATATTCACATTTTAATTTTGAATTTATTTTGTAAAATGTAATCTACGAATAAAAATAATAATTTCTTGTGATCCTGTTATACGCAGATGCATTGTTGCACAACCTTAATAATCTGAACTCTTTGCAACTATAAATTTATTGTAGTAATACAACGTGTGTTTGGTATCTTCATTTTATTTTATATTGCATAGGTAAAATCACATGATTGTATTGATAATAAAACAAAAAACAACACATTAGATAAACTTTACTAAAATATATACCTACCTATAATATTATGTATATTGTATAATATTGTATTATTTATAATCAATGCTATTATTGGAATGGTTTTCATCTACACAATTCAGTAACTTTTTAACCTTACATAGTAATATAAAATTATAAATCATACAGTAGTTACGAGTTAAATAGGCTATAGAAAATTATACCAAATAGTTGTATAAATTATACTGTGCATACAGCATACAATTATTTAAAATGTATACAAATAAGCAAGCCTGACCAAATTAATGATAATTTTTAACTGAGTTAAGTCGATAGAAAACATTTTGAAAAGTTTAAAGTTAACAGTTAACCTATTTTTTTTTAAACTCAGTTATGTCAAAAGTTACATAAAAATTGTCCATGAACTTATTAACTTAAGTTAAGTTATTTTTTTTTTTTAATATCTATATAAATAACCAGTAATATGGTATCAAATAATAAAAATTATAAATATTATTGGACATGGAAAATAACCAATAGCTTTTCTATGTAGGTATAGAGAATTAAATTATTAGATGCTTATGAATAGAATATTAAGTTGTAGAAACCAAAAGAATACAAAAAACAGATATAAATACAACCTTTTGATTTATTAATACATAATACATTTTTTTTAATTATTAAATAAAAAAACATGGTATTAAAGAATGTACTTAATTTTAAACTCTGAATAATTTTTCAAGGAACTAAAACTATAAGAAATCTCCAAGTATCCAATTAGTGTAGAAAGAATGTGTAATGAAAATTAAAAATTAGATAATTAAATAGGTAATTTAATTAAAAAAATAAACATACATCAGGGCAAAATTCTACAGGAGCCTGCAGAGACTTTCAGGATCTTCTATAAAACTATAGAGGAGATTCTGAATATCAAGGAAGAGTAAGAAAGGGTCCAACAGGCAGCCAGGGCAGCTTACATCTAAGTGCCAGGAAGTAAATCAAATAAATATTTCTAAATATTTATTTTTCTTAAACCCAATTTTTCTAAGAGCTTAATACTCAAAAATTGGGGTTCTTAACTTTTTTATACCTGCATACCACTTACATATTTTGAAAACTTTTCATGTACCACTCAACTTAAACTTCCTTTTTTTACTTATCAGTTATCAACGAATAAAATGACAGTATTTTACATACATAAAGCTTTTTTTATAATTTTTATAATTCATTTAAACTACATAACGACATAGGAACATTAATTAATTAACAGACAACGACTCAACGTTAAAATAACATAACATTAAATATTATTTTATTATAGGAATACAGAGATTATCATCATTATCACATTACCGCCACACTGAGGTATTTTCGAAATACCACATTGTATGGCTCAGTCGATTTAAAAACAGCTATTTAGATGGTAATGTAATGATGGCCCTTACATAGGTCAATTTATATTTAATGTATTTGCATGCGGCATGCCATTTTTGAGTTTTCCACGTATTACAAGTTGGGAAACACAGGAGTTAGTTTTGGTGTTACATTTTTGGGAAACGTAATAATAAAAATTAAAAAAATTCAGTTTTTAGACAAAAATTCTTAAAAAATTATAGAATTTGGTTAGTTAGGCAATTAGGAATAAGTATTTTTCTACATATGCAATAGTTTGCGATAAAAATAGGAAATAACTAAAATATTGAATGGGTCTGGTAAGTCGCCTATACAAAACACCTTCAAAACTAAATGCCAATGTAATGAAATACATGTGTTCACTATTTGAGGTCCACTCCATGATAAAATAATATTATTTATCTTTAAATTATATCATAGAAGAATATATAAATAATTTTTATTTCACAATCAATTAAAATGTATGGAATTTGTCTATAGAAACCTCTTCTACTAATACTGGTAGTCTGACTATATTAATTAAGCAATGACCACTAAAATTATAGAAATAGAACCAAGACGCAGATTACAATTGTCAATATCCGTTTTTTTGTTTTGTAACAAAGCTTTAAAATGTAATATAAAGTACTTATACTCATAAGTTGTTATACTAGCAGTCAAAACATATTCAAGATACATAATATGCATGATTTATTTTTATAATTTAATTTTAAATTTTGATGAAATTCATTAAAATCACTAAGATGTGAATTGTAATTTGATCAAAAAATAATTTTGTGGTTATAAATGTTCAATTTTTATAGTTGAGGATTGAAAATTGAAAGCAAAGTTTCTCATAAATAGTTCACACTATAACCAAAGAATCTAAAGCGCAGTTTTTTTAAACACATTTTAAGTTCAATATTAATAAAAATTAAATTACTTTTTAATTTTTTAAATTATAATTTAAAAACAATGTAGTAGGTATGTACTTTAATTTTACAATTTTTCTCATAGTAATAAATTATCATATTTTTACTAATGATAATAAACTTATTAAATAACATAATTTAATAATAAAAGTAACAACTTTAGTAAACTTCTAAGTTGTACAAAAACAGTATGATATATTATAATACTATGTACCCATTGATTGACCAGTATATATATATATAAATATTATATCATAATAATAAGGCAATTATTTACCTTGTGAGTGTAATAATAATAAATAATAATATATAAGTTGTTAATGTACGAATAAATAATAACGTTGTAGAAGTTGTGTTACACAAATTTATTATTAAGGTTTAGTTGTGCCAATGGGTAATAACTTGAATGTACCTACTACTTACTAGTGAATTAATTAAGTGAAGTGTGCACTTGCTATGAATAAATATGAACATTCAGACATTCATTACAAACAATTCACCATCAGTATTTGAAGTGTTTGAAGTTCAAATTTTTTTTTTTCAATTAACAATCAAACCCAAATCAATTTTTGATATTTTGCTGTAATTCAAAAACGAATAACCGTGCATACTTGACATTTTCACCAAGTGGTTATATTAGCAATTTCTATACACAAATGTACATGCTACATGCTACATGAACATGGTAATATTTTGTCGAGTTTTGATATAACTAATAGCAATTTAAAAATATCAAAAATACATAAGCATGATTTTCTGTTCAACAAATATCATTCTCATTAACTTAAATAGGTGAAAGGGGAGTGTACTGCTATATTGAACCTTCTTTGTTGAGCTACATTCATCTCCCCCAAATATATTTTCTCAACAAAAAAAGCTTATAATTTTTAAAATACAAAACAAAAACTACCTACAGCAATTAGAAAGTAGATACAAGCTATATTTATTTTTGATATTGATTGCATTTTACCTATGTATTATGATTAGGTAGGTGTTGCCTGTATTTTATAGTCAGTTATCAAAAGAAATTTAACTTGGGTAAATGTGATTTAAATTTTGTGACGACAAAAAGTAGCCACTATGACAGATGTCTTTTTTCAGTCGATCTTATTTTTCTGCCTATCACAAACTGCATGAAAACCAAAATTGATCTGCAGGGAGTGGTGAAAATATCTTGGTAATTCAAAATGTCGGTTTCTGTGAGTTTTAATGTGAAGGTATTCTATGTATTTTCCATGTATGTAACTGAAATTTTCGACTTACTCTAGGTACACGCTTATTAGTTATTACTAGAGGTCGGATTTTTATGATTTTACATATTTGTTTCTAGTTTATGCAGTTAAATGGGAGTGAGAAATCTTTACGAATCATGAAACACAGAATTCACAGGAAAAAATTTATTTTGCATAAAAAAGCATATTTTAGAGGTTAGAGAATATTTAACACGTTAGAGAATATTTGGGAATATTTTTGTGATACCCGGCATATAATGAACATATTTCACGCATATCAGCATTTGATAAATACAATGTTCACTAAATGATTTATTTCCGGATTTTAATAAAAATTAATCTCCAGGTATTCCTTATCGATTGCGAAAGCACAACGGTTATTTCGTTAGCTGTCACGACTATACATCGAACAATATATAGTAATTAATTGTTATTGTAAAATTAATTTAATTAAATATTTTTAAAACCAAATTAATAAAAAATTAATTTAAACTGTTTTTTTTTTTATATCAAAATAATATTTTGCATATTTAAGGACATAAAACATCATATATCTGGTATTTTAAAGGAATATTAAGAGAATATATTGCTTATTTTATGTGACATACAAACATCATATTTTAAGGATTTTAAAAGAATATAAATCCGACCTCTAGTTATTACATACGATATTACAAATTACGATTGTAAATAGGTACCTAAATGTCCTATAAGGTATAAACTATAAATGTATTACATAGTTGTTTATTTTTTTAAAGTTGTTTAATTATGAAAAATAACGAAATAAAATTTTATCATCAGACTTTCAGAGTAGGCACTCAGTTCGTAAGGTAAATTTGTATTTACATGTAGGTATGTGGGTACTCAGAATTCAATTCAAAATAGATTAAAAATGAATTGAAAGCAATAATGTATTTTATTGTTCTTATAAGATTAGATACCGTTATTCGTATAGGTAACTCATCAAACATTTGGATGTTTTAAAAAAAAATATTTGTCAGAGCTAATCTATATTATGATGATAAATATAAGTAATTCCGAGCTATCGTTGTATTTCTAATATAAAAAGAAATATATATATATACATAAATAATATAATATAAGATATTTAGATAACATATACTGTATAATATAATATAATTTATAATATATATTATAAGTCAATGATAATATTATCATTCTTTAGAATGTATTGTAAAATATAATGATACTTTAATGAG
The DNA here is from genome assembly GCF_001856785.1 of Myzus persicae. NCBI lineage: Eukaryota > Metazoa > Arthropoda > Insecta > Hemiptera > Aphididae > Myzus > Myzus persicae. Next base: position 374,026 of record NW_019102110.1, on the reverse strand, counting down.
AAGTACAATGTTTTTGAATGTACAGGTTCGTGAACACGCGTTTATCGTGTTATTCAGGTTAATATTTTGATAGCCAGACGTGATTACGTGAACATCGCTCAGTATCGTAAAGATTGCAATAATATCAAATAATAGAACATGAACATGAAAGAAATTCATATTTTTAAGGAACTTGTACGATTTTTAGGGCGAATAAATTAAATGTGTAGGTACCTATTTTATTTTATAATTAATTGTACTGTAAATGTATAGGTGTTATGTGTTAGGTACTATCTTATAAGATTAAATTGATATTATATTCTAGGTATGTAAATAACAACATAATATTGAAAAACTATTTTTTTTAACCTTATTCTACGTTTTATCTTAAGATTTATAAAATGACTCCGTTTTGTTGAACGAGAACGGAAACGAATTCAATTTTCAAGTGAACTTTTCAAACACTAAAATAATTGACTTATTGTTTTATGCCTTATATTGTAACCCGGCCAATAGAAGCTAACTAAAAAAGTTTTACTATTTTATGGACGACCATTGATTATAAATATATCCATAAGTCATTACTCATTACTATACCCTCGTCCTAACCTATTATTGTATACCTACCCATTTAAAATATCGCTCGACATTAATCAACATTTTTATAAACACTTTAATTAGAATATTAAGAGGTATTACTAATCAAGGGCATGCTCTCAAAGGAGAGGGAGGGGGTTGAATCAGGGTGTCATATTAGGTAATACGTCCCCTTTTTGGCTTATTTTTGTCATATAAGATTTATGATAGAAAAATGAATGTTTATGTGTAATGTATAACATAATTTCAGAATAGTCAAAAATTCATATCCCCCTCTTTCAAAAAAGCCGAGAACGCCACTGTAACTGATTATAGTGATATAGAATGTACGTCAGACGTTAATTATTACTTAATTAGATATCATACTCATAAGTCATTTGATAAATTAAAAACTGTGAAAAAAAACTTCTCATTCATTATAGTTTTGTTTCAAAAACTTGAGTAGAAATATTGAATGACCCGTCTAAGGCCATAATAAGCTCCCCCGGAATATTTGGTTGATTCGGCGAACACCTACATGATAATATATAGATATGTAGATTAGACATTTAGTCCTTAGAGATCTTACTAAATTATTTGAATTGTAACCAGGGTTTTAGTGCTGTGGGTCAGCCTAGCTCACAAGAGACGGCTGTTTAGCTTCAAGTGAAATAAGCTATTATTTACTAATACCCGATCACGATTAAATGCGATTTACTTGATATATTTTTTACTTTGGTATCGAAATATTTGAAATACAAACAAAAGGACATTTTACAAATTTACATAAAAAGTACTTACAAAATTTTTTATATACTATGATGTTATTGAAATTTATGCGGGTTATTTATAATGATTGCAGGTATCTCAATCAATCTTTATACAAACGTTTAAATGCCTACTGCCTTCAATATTGTTATACCGAAATTAATAATTATAAGTCAAGTTTAATGATATTACTTATTATTTATTTGGGATTTGGAAGGATTATTCCAATTATAGCTAGTTGCCAGTTGGGTAGGATATCAATGGAAATTAATGTAAGTACCTACTAGAATATAAACTTTTAAAATTGTAGATAATAATATAATAAAATAAACTAAATAAACACATCTTGAACAATATATAAATTGGTCAACAGTTTTTTTTTTTATTAGCATACTCACTTTCTGTTTTCTTATACCTCGTTTTAATTCTGAGAAACATATTATTAATATAGGATTGTTTTAATACAAAATTGGAAACTGTTTATGTTATATGTACATTTAATGCAATAAAATCTTTCCCCGTATAATTATTAGTTATTACCTTCAATGTTTTTCTTGTATTTTAGATTTTGAGGGAAGCGATGAATGTATTGATTTTATAATGATGTGTGTTTATTTCATTTATTTGTTAACGAGTAGCCGAAATAATGCTTCAATTTTCAATTTCTGTGTTTTGTATATTTTCCGGCGGGGAAGTGTATCTAGTTGGTGCATTCGGTAGGTCAAAATTTTGAATTCCTAGTAGTTTTCAAAAGCAATTGGAAAAACCAACAAAAAATTATGAAAAAACTGGAATTTTTAAGCAAAATAGTTTTTCGACAAAATTGGGTTTGATTTATTAATATTATTATTTATGCACGATTTTGTTTCATAAGCATTTAAAGTTCAAAGTTTCACAACATTTATTAAATTAATAATTTAAAAATTATTTTGCCGTTAAATATTTATAAAATGTTCAATTGCTAAGAATCAAAAATTTAAAAATTAAAAGTTGTATCTACACAAATAGTTAATTCTGTAACCAAAAAACCTAATAAATATACTAGCACTGTTTTTTTTTGTTCAAATTTGGACAAAATTCATATTAAATAACCAATAATAATGATTTAAGTTATTTTGTTGTAATTTAAAAATATTATTCGTGGGCACTTGAAACTTTTAGAGTGTATTATTATATTCTTAAACACAACGACTTTTCAAGTATAATTTTTTTGGCGAAAATGAATTTAACCTACTGTTTCACTGCAGAAATTATTGCCGAATAGTAAAATAAAATACTTTAATCACAATAATATCATCAAATATACTGAGTTACTATAAGTTATATGTATTATATAGGCTGACGGACCGTCTTCGCTCAGAATCGTTTTTCGTATATGTTCAATGATTTTATATCATTGAATTCAAATTTAACACCATTCATTAGAAACCCACTTATGGCCGTATAACAAAGAGGGGTCCACTTACCCGTTATTTACTTATAACTTTTTTTAAGTACCTAATACCCCCTTCAAATGCCTATTGAGACATTTTACCTACCTATACCTACCTAAATGACTAAATATGGTCTAATAGATTATTTAAAACATTTCATAATAGTTAGACGACTTATAATAAATCAACAATCAAAACCAAATTTTTAGTTTATTCATCAACATTTGAATTTTGTAATAATAAACACAAAATTCCATTCGTCACTAGTATAGTTACTACCTAGTGCCTACTTTTAATAATTACAGAAAAAAGTATTGTTTATTTATGTACCTACTTTACATTTATATTATATTTACTTAACATGTATTAATTACCTACCTACTAAATCAATTAGTCTGTAGTGAGTAGGTGTTTCTATATTTCTTAAAAAGTTGAAATACATAAAAAAACTTTCTTGCAGTAATGCAGTAAACCTATAATTTCAAGTTGTATGTGAGTTTGGCCATTGGCGAGTTTGACCATCGGTCATATAATTACCAAGGTCTACAACTTTTGGCATATTAACTCTCAGCCACTGCAATTAAGCTATTGCACAGATTTTATAGCGGGCTTGGCGTGGTGACTGAAAAAATATTTTTCGGAACGAAAAAGTGTGATCGTAAGTCGTTAGATCTTATTGTTATTATTATTATCTGCGGTCGAAAATCGTTGGCTATTTTTTTCTTTTCGTTCTCCGAAAAGAAAAAAAATTAACTTTTTTAATAAGTGTACTTTGAATTAATATCATACAAAATATAGCTACAAAATTACTATGCAATAGCTTTACCCATTTATCTTTTATTATACTACCATAATCGTCGTCACTGTTAAATAATGTGCATTATTAACTATTCCACCATCAACTTTAACCATATCGTATAGGCATCAAATTATAAAAAAAATCGATCACGTTACAATCCGAATGGCGAATAACACAACATTATTACGTCATACTAATATTCGTAATTGAATGTTATTGTATATTCTCGGCTTGAACACTATAATAATATATTATTGCATTCAGTTTAAAACGAGAGTTTTTGGAGTACCTGAAGTACCTACCTAGTAATTTTATTATAATATAGGTACTCTATTATTTCATATACGACGATGAGTAAAAAATTTATGATATTATAGGTGGATACCTACATATTGTGTTTGGCATTTCCAAAATAAGATAAATAATATGCTTATACATCTTATAGGTACTAACACAGTAACACATTATTCAATTAACACATTCATCGTTATACTATTTAGGCACTTGGCAAATATATACTTGTCACGTATAGACTTTTATCGAGTGCTGCGGAGACGTACTCGACACTCGATTGGTAGGTGTTTCATTTTTCACTTATCGCCGTCTCCATCGACAATCGAATAATAACATGATAATTAAAATAACACGATTAAATGTTATCATAATATTGCGAAACGCTCTTCGGCCCACCTACGACAGCTATAATACGACATAGTATACTATTATGCATTATTATCTTTATTCACACAAGATAATTATATTTATTTACATACGTATGTATATAGGTGCGCCCAAACGACCGGCGACGACATTGTCGGTGTATATGGAGGTATATTCGTATATTATACTGCTTACGATTATATATGTCGCCGGTTATTATTTAGTTTAAACCCGCGCCGCCGCAACCGGAGCGAGAGACTACATCGCACAGATCCAACAATATAATATCATAATATTTATAATATTCGCGCATTACCGTTATAGACATCGAATATTCACCGCGACTAAGACTACGACGACGACATGGGTAAGTTTTATAGGGGATTTTAAGAGCTTAGAGCCGCTGTACAAACGCAAATAGCCGATGTTTAGGACCCACCGACCTGTTATCCAGTGCAACGCTAAACAGCGTGGGGTTACATAGGTAATTTGGGTGTCGTTATGTCATTAATAATATTATAAAACCAAAAGTAAAAAATATTTTTAAAAAACTGGCCTTAAGACGCAATTACGCACTCACGAGTAGGATTAAATTCGACCCCGAGTACTTGACGCTGTGTGTGTGTGTATGTGCGTGTAGAGTGTAGACTATATATACATTTACAGGGAACTAGGTAAGTATAAATTATATTATTAAGAGGACGTTATACCCGCATGGGTTGTCTCCGTCTTACAAGTGCGTAACATAGCAAATTGTACACTCAGCAGAACACGTGTAGCTCCGTTAATTTAAAAATTAAAGTGAATTGACCTCTTATAAAATCTAAACTTAAGATTATTATCTAGGCAACCTCATAGGTTTTTTATTATATTTTAATTTTAACGCGAGTTATGAGTATTTTAAGATGAATAAAAAATTTACAATGTTAAAATACTCATAACTCGCGTTAAAATTAAAATATAATAAAAAACCTATGAGGTTGCCTAGATAATAATCTTAAGTTTAGATTTTATAAGAGGTCAATTCACTTTAATTTTTAAATTAACGGAGCTACACGTGTTCTGCTGAGTGTACAATTTGCTATGTTACGCACTTGTAAGACGGAGACAACCCATGCGGGTATAACGTCCTCTTAAGTATAGGATAACACATTGACGATTGACACTTATCGATACATTTTTCAATCGTCATTCGTTCCCACGACACCGTACACACATCGGCATCATATTATATATTTCAGAGATGTGAAATTGTTCGGTAAATAAATGCCGGATAATGTAAGTACAGTTCGGTAAATAAATGTTAAACATTTTTTTACAAACATTTTATGTACAATCACTGCATGACACCATGCCACTGCCTACATCATAGGTATTGCGAAAATATGATTTTCCATTTTTACTATATGGCTATACCTAACCTATTCTTAAAAAGTTAAAATTACTGTCCACCTGCTTCGCTTTGAACCAAAAATGATTCATGAATTAATAAGCTATTCAATTTGTATGAAATAACGTAAGTTCAATATCAACATACATCCATTTTTATCTTTCAAATACCTAAAAAAATGGGCGATTGTAAACTCTCCCGATTTTAATAGCATGTAAACTCTCCCGATGGTAAACTCTCCCGGGTCTGCTTTAATACTACCTGATTGAAACATGTAAACTCTCCCGGGTCTGCTCCAATACTACCTGATTGATCCATGTAAACTCTCCCGGGTCGACTTCAGTACTACCTGACGGGAACATGTAAACTCTCCCGGGTCTACAATAACTTGTGGAGCATGGGCATTATTCGTATTACGCAGTTGGTAACACTATATAAAATAATTCAGTCTGTCGCCTGTTATCATAATACGTTATTATCACAATATCATTTATTATTTGTGTATTTAATATTTATCATTATAAAATAGTAAGTTTTGTACAGATTACGGACTCCATAAAATAGTAGTCTAGTCTCTAATTTGTATTTATATTTTTTAATTACGTTTGTAATTGTTATTAAAAATAAAATATGTACTCACCTTGCAAACTTACTTTCTTTTAAGTTAGAATATTGTATAATTGTTTTTACTTATTTTCTTTCATACTTTTTGCTTATCAATATAACTTTTTTTTTTTTAATAACTTCTTTCACATTGACAATTAAAATGTATCCGCATAATGTAATGGAAAGTAAAAAAAAAGTGGCAGCAGAAATTTATTTTTAAATCATCATCAAGATTAAATATTATACATAAAATATAAAATAAAAGTAACAGTATAAGCAAAAAACACATTTGTATTATAATAAATGGTAGAACATCAACTTTCAGTTTGTATTAAAAATCAAAATTGCATTAAAAAAGTCAGTTACCTATATAATAGTAATAATAAAAATCAATGCCTTTAACTTCCATGGTCAATAATTATAGTCAAAATACAAAAAATAAAATAAATTTCATAAAATTTCATTAAAAAAGTCAATTATAATATTTTATTCAAAATACTATTTTTTGTAATAATAGGAACATACTGATTTCAAAAAACTTAAGGTATCTATTTGTTTGTCTGTATAGTCTTTTATTTTTTGTGCTATTATTTTTTCTTTGTTTTTTGTATGAGAGTTTTTACTTAATTTATTTTGTTTGTTATAACTTTGCATTTTTATGTATACTTCATTTTGAAAATCTGTTAGGGCATTAATAAATATAAATAGAGATGGATGAATACTAGAGAAAGATGAATTGAAATGTGAATGGAACGATTCACAAGCGTTTGTAGTTTTTGAAGTTGATGATGATGCTGAGGCCCACATTGTTGGAGGATATGATGCTTCTTCATCAATATATGTATTAACTAAATACGATGCAAAAGTTTCTAATTTTTTGTTTTGTGGAGGCATTATTGCAGCTAAAGTGAATACATAAACATTCCCAACTTCATTTGGATCTATGAATACTAATCCAAAAATATAATGCAGCCATTTTCCAACTTCACTAGTGTCATCTCTGTATTCTACAGAAAGGCCTAACTCTTGGATTTTTCTGTACCATGCTTGTGTGAGGTGAAATCTACAACACTCTATTTTTGTTTCAGGCCAAACATTTAAAACAGCATTATGTATAGACTTTTCTAGATCTACTATTACCGTTTTAGGAGAAAATATTAAATTCATTTCAGCACATTTATCAACTAAAAACTTGAATACTCGCTCATAAGATAAGGGAGATTTATCTGATAATAAGCAAAATATTAATGGTATATAATGACCATTTATAAATCCGTGTAAAGTCACCAATTGTTTAAAAAACTTTGTGCAATATGTAAACGTGCCATCTAAATAAACAGTTTCTGAATTTGTTAAACAATTTAAATTTGAAGAGCATGCAAATATAATTAAATTATGATGTTCGTCATTTAACAACAAAAAATTTTCATTTTTTGAAGTTTCTACTTTAAACGTTTTCAGTATATCATGAATTTCTTGAATATTTTTGGGTAATGCTGGAAAAAGTTTACGTCTTGCATTATACATATTTCTTTTAATTCTTAATAAGTCACTGGTATCAATGGCATCACTATTACTTTCCTGCAAAACTTTACGTAATAGTTTCCGTGGAGCATCAGATATATTTTCGATTGCTTTTCGTTTTCCCGATTGCGTTATACATAAACGTTGAACTTTTTGCTCGTTAGAAACGTGATTGTGTTCTAAATTTGATCTTGAGACAACTTCCCTATCTAAAAAATGTATGTATGAATATTATTTATAACTATAATATTATGTATAATAGTTTAGCAATTTCTATATACCTAAAACCTAATCAATAATCATACAATTGAATTTAGTAATTACATACCAATAATATATATAAGTGCTGTGCATTTATTCACACTACATTTCCATTTGACTTCACCAGTTGATGATAGTGTTGATTGCTTATGGAAAATAAATGAGGACATGATCAACACTTCTTTGTCCCGTTGACTTAAAACATACTTAAAACTTGGTTGAGCCATTATTAAAATCAATATCGTTTTAAATATTTAAATTAAAAATAGGTTAACGGTAATTAAATATTTAAATTACAAATACAGGTTAACAGTAATACAATTGATAATAAATATTTAAAATGATAATTACAATATCTGCAGTGTAGCCAATAGTGTGGCAATAACATTTTAAACAACTCGGGACAGTTTACACATTTCTTTTAAGTAGGTAAACATAATGTTGCCCGGGAGAATTTACACATTTGCTTCAGGTAAACTTAAAATTGACCCGGGAGAGTTTACACATTTTCTTCAGGTAAACATAATTTTGACCCGGGAGAGTTTACCATCGGGAGAGTGTACTAGTTTTAAAAACCGGGAGAGTTTACCATACAATCGGGAGAGTTTACCACCGCCCAAAAAAATATATTACCTATTAAGTATATTTTTAAATACTTATGAATAACTAATTACTTATAATTTCAATCATAAATAATGATATAGATTATAGGTAATATTGATCACTCGTCGTTTAAATACCTACAGTATTTTTTTTTTAAAAAAAAGTGATTTGCATTTTACGCAGTAAATTTGATTTATTACAGTACCGCCAGCACCTAAATGTTATAATATGTAAGACGTAAAAGTAAGACTATCTAAATAGTACATTCATAAACATAGTTACTCGATTTTGACAACAGTAAAGAAAACCTCAGTACAACAGTAAATTAAGGTAAATTTACCTTTATCCGTAATATTTACCGAGCTCATCACATCGAGAAATTTATATAAAATTGTACGAGTATGGACCCATACACTCTGACACATTGAGCCCGGCACAAGCTGTAATCAAATTATATTTTATTTCGGGTTATATTTATTTAAGCTGATAGTCACGACAGTACAAACTTGGTCTGCTTTTCATCTGAGAAAAATAAAAGGCGCCTGTCACGTACTTAATGGGAGGTGATTGGTAGTTCAAACCTTAATCCAGCACATGCATACTATAACACGACTATGATAATAATAATAATAATAATAATCACAAGTGTCAAAGTTAATTATTTATCAAAGCTCTTATACGGACTGATTCGACCCAAATTTAATTAATGTTAATAATTGTTAGTTTAATTGTTTGATAGGATGCAGCCACAAGTCCATAAATGGTTTGTGTTTGTTAAAACCCATTTGGCGTGAGTGACAATATAATAATTAAACAACCAAAATTTCACCATATCTACCTATATGAAAATATCTTTGTCCTGCAAGACATATGTATAAAAATTATTATGTTTTCGATACCCTGCAAGTACAAAAAAAAAACACGTTATTATTTAAAAATCTGTTCATTTTTAGGTTTAAGTTGAATTACTTCTTTTTCCAAATCGCATGCCGTATTGCCATTATGCCATGATGAGTATCTTTCTCAGTGTTTATGAACATAAAATATTTTTTATTGTTCACTTAGGGATATCATCATTTTTATTTTTATTCGAGTATCTAGTATCTTTACAGGGAAAATAGTGGCTCTGCTGTATTTTAGTAGTCGAGTGTGTCCTTTTGATTATTCGATTTAGATCTTAAAATTAATCTAAATATTTTGAAAATTTCATTGCATAGGTATAAATGTATAGTAAATAATAATATATAATATGTAGGACGTAGGAACCTAATGACAAAAAGTTAACTTAAAATGTACATACAAACTTTTTTCATAATATGTGTTTTGAAATTTTGAGGTTTATGACGTTTATGTTATAGAATATCTCATGAGTCATAAGAATCCCTGTGTTACAATTTTAAACTTTTTGCGCATACCATTTGTCATCAACATTTATAGTTTATAGAAAGAAAACTAAAAATTGTAATATTTTAAATGCTCTTGAATAAATTAAAACTATAAGTCTAAATGTTTAAAAAAATGTATTTAATTGTTATAAAACATTAAAATTGAAGAAATAGTTTAATACTTCAAGTTTTTTACCATACGATGTACCTATATTTTACGAATGACAACAAGAAAAATTGTTTGGGAATAAAATATAAATCGTTATCATATAAGTTTGAAAATCTAATGTCATCAAATTTTGAACTTCAACCGCTTATTAATAATTTTCGTTTGTTTATGTTAAACTTTTTCGAATTTTCAGTTATGTGAGAGTGTGAATGATTTAATTTTTAAGCCTTAAGGATTTTTATAAATTTTTAACGACAATATATTGTATAATACAATGTGCATACTTTCATTGTAGGAATTATTTGGTTAAAATTGAACTTTAAATAGTTATAAAAATATACTTGACCATATGGATTTTCAAGATTTTTAAATACAATAAAAAAATGTATGGCAAACCTTGTATTAAATTTTCAAGTTTATTTCTTAATAATAACAATTTTTCTATCCATAAATCGAAAAAAACAAATTTTTTTAAAATTTTAAATGTCTATTCTTAGAAAAAAAATTCATGTTTTTGAAGTTATTTATTTTTAAATTCTAATAAAAATTTTATAATCGTTAAACTTTGATGAATTAATGGTTTTGCAAAAAAAAAATCAAGTTTTTGTTTTTCTGATCATTTTAAAAATACTGAGAATTTTTAATTTTGATTTAAGTACCAACCTGATACAATGTGCTACTATAAACTCCAGTCCTCATCATAATTTAAAATTAAAGCATTTTTAATGTTCCCAGTAATAATAATAATAGACACAAGCAAATAACACACCATCGTAAAACGAAAACATTCATTGCTCCGCTTAGAATCTAAAATGTCAAGTCACTAGTCATACTAACATTTTACTTCAATTTTTCATATAGTTTTTAGTAGGTACTATAAAAAACAGAAAAAAACTTTTTATGATTGTTTGATAAAAAAAGCTAAACATAATAATACGATTTTGGAAAAAATTGTTAAATAATAGGCATTCATTTTGTTTAGTTAAAAAAAAATAGTCAACATATTAATTTACTATCTGTAACATCATGTCTGTAGGTTATTTTTCAATAGATATTCATTAAGGATTATACAGTTATCACTCTAAGAATATTCATACATTTGACTAAAATAAATTATGATAAATTGATTGGGAATATATTATTACAAAATAAATATTAATTTACTATTTGTAACATCATGGCTATAGATTATTCTCCAATTATTATTCTTTTATGAATATTACTTTACTTGGAATAAAATATTTATAGTTGTAATGATCTTAAAAAACGATCCATCGCATATCTTCTTCATATTGTTCAGTATTATGAATATAATAATTAAAAGGAAGATTGATAGAATATACCATGAATATCTTGTGCTAGTTGGGTATAAACGGACTTTTCAGACATTAAAAAAAAAATTTTCCAAATTGTGTAAGTACTTTAAATAAATAAATTTATGACACGTTCCTAATGCAGTCATAACTATAGACATTGTTATAACTATGAGTCATCCCTTGGACATTTTAAGGATGTAATCAGTTAACACGCTTTTAAGAAAATATGAAATATGCAATTCAAATGTATAGATGTTAATCATAATATATTCGTGTACCGTTTGTTTTATTACAGGAGTTTTTAGTTTTGTGTCACTAGCATTATTTGCAATTGGATCAGCTGCTATACAGGTGCCATACAGTTACAGGAAACCGAGTATTGATTCGGAAAGTGCAAATAATTTTTTCGGTGGGAAAAAATGGGTGGTTTTGGTAGCCGGTTCGGACGGATGGAACAATTACAGACATCAGGTCTTGAACAATATTTATCATTATCTATAGCTTAGTGAAAGTGTGAATAATTTAATTTAATACTATTAATGGCATGATTCGACGGCAGTGTATATTAGTAGGTACTTACCTAATACCAATATATAGCCGTAGGTAAATAGTCGATAAATGGTTTCAGGCACGTAGCCATGATTTTATTTATTTAGCTATTTTTTTTTTGTGGGGGGGGGGGGGGATTTACATAAGACTGTGATATAAATGTTCTAATTTTTTGGCCATTGTATCCAATATTTCATCTATATCTTCCCAGTGTACTGAAAAAAGAGCAAGTCTCGTTAAACTTTCATATTATCCAGTTTTTTACAAAATAATGTTTTTAAGGGTTTTAATGTTGAAAAGGAACGTTCTACTGCTGTTTTAGAAACTGCAGGCAGTCGCCAACATTGTCAACACAGAATTGATGTTCGGGTAAAAATTCGCAACACATGCATCCAAAATATTCAGATCATTAATAATTGTAGGTACTTATACCTAGTTAATTATAAACAGTTATTCTTAATGGAAAAAAGTAAAAACCTATCTTATATAACATTATATATATCTTACGAAACAAAAGGGATAAAAAATAATTAATATCGACAGCCGAATTTCACAACCATGACGCATATGGATAAAATAAAATATATTTATGTTCCTATGCATGTATAGGTGAAATCAATGACAATATAGTTGATTTTATTACTTTTAATATACACCCATATAATTACTTAGGATAGTCCGGATAGGTAATTAAATATTATCTGTAAATTATATTATAATATAATATATATTTTATATATTACGCAGGTATACCTAATGTAAATATTATTATAACTATACACTCAAATGTACAAAAAATAATTAAAAATAATTGAAGTACATATTCACATAACGAAGAGCACCTAAATAGTTATCACTTATCACTGACTAATAGAATCATATTCATTGAATATTTAAATATATATTTATAATATTATTTAGAAACTCTCAAATGTACAAATAATTATTGAAGTACCTAGATATTCTTATGATATTTGAATACAATATCAAATGTTTAAAAATATGTGTGAGTTTTTGGTTTGATTTTAAAATTTTTGAGCAAATTTATTTATAGTTAATTAGTACACAATCAAATGGGCATGTATAATAAGTGGTTGAATGTACAAAACGTATAGGATTTTAACTTTAGAATATTTAATACTATACATGGTTCATTCGATTTGACTAAGAAATCGAATACACGTGCATTATGCCATGAAAAAGCTTCTTATGTCGATATTGTAAAATATATTCAATTATGTATTATGTACTGTCTTAGGCGGACATATGTCATGCATACCAAATAGTTCGAGAAAACGGAATACCGAAAGAAAATATTATTACGATGATGGTCGATGACATTGCGAACAATCCGAGGTTAATATTTTAATTTATAAGTATATATAAGAAGTACTAATTATTTATGTGTTATATTATTGCTAACTAAATAGACTTAAACACCGTTCATTCAAAATGAACGACCAGTTGTGCAGTCTATCCGACCATCTCTATATTATAATATTATCATATATTCTAATTTTAAAATGTGTAAGACTCCATCTAAAAAAATATATATCAGTAATATTTTATTCGTGGCAGTAGACATATTTAGAGTTGAGATTATCAGTATTATAATATTGTAGAGTTAATAATATATAATAAGTTGTCATTAAATCTTAAGACGAGTATAATACAGTCACGTGTTTAAATAATTAAATTAATTTCTGTCCATTGTTTGTTTTAAATCGATGGCTTATTAAAAAGTGACAATGAGAAATAGCACGAATTCAAAATAAGTATTAATATTTTTATAAATAGTGCTGTAGGCATTGTAACTAGCTTAATTAGCTTAACAAATGTAGATAAGTAAGCTATATATATAGATATACATATAAATCCAAGCATATTAGCTAATTTTGTACACGCATGTACAATATTAACACTTATAACATTTGTATTGTTTTATATTTATTTTTACTCGCATAAGACTTAGCTTAATCTCTTGTTGATAATGTCTACCTAAAAATAGCTCATTATTATTATACGAGCTTGCTAAATGTAGGTGAAGTCGTACCGAGATTAAATTTTGTACGACAGTGATATAAATGTATTTTAAAAGTTTCAGAAAAATTTCAAACCGAATTTGAAGTTGTATGTGTATTGTATACAAACAATTTAATTTGGAGATAAAATGTGGGGAATTTTAATGATAATTAATTCGACCCTGATATATTTAAGTGCATGATGAATGAGGGTGCATACTTAAATGTTTTGTTCAATTTAGTGCATATAATTTCATAACCTACTCATAATTATTAATTAAGAATGGCCGGAGTGCATTCATGCGTGAAGGGAGGGAAATATATATTTAACACCTCCTCCTACAACTTACTGGTCTTTTACTGAAATTATTGTGTCAAGAGTTTCTATTGTTTATTTACGTTTCTGTTGGACTTTTACTACAGAAATCCAGTGCCTGGAACGATAATTAATCAACCCAACGGAACGGACGTGTACAAAGGAGTTGTTATCGACTACAAGGGGACGGTAAGATATTTTTCACATTATTCGGCCATTAATGCAAGGCTGCAACCGAAGTTTATACGATAATAAGAACCTCCAAGATTATGGGATTTGTGACATCCGATTTTTCAATTACACAAAGTGCCATCATGATTATTGCATTTCCGTTATTGATTAAACCGATAATGGATATTTACCTTTTTGAGTATAAGATATATATGTGTCCGGATATCAATCTGGTGTCACCGACACCTAAGCTGGCAGTATGTCCCTGCAGTTGGAGCGCCTGCTGTGGCTAAATATATATAATTAAATGGATAAAACATTTTCATATTTTAAAAAAAGGTTTATAAGTTACACAATATTGTACATAGAAAATGATTTTAGAGATCAATCAGCTTTAACTGGTTTAATTTTATTAATTTATTTGAAACAAATAATTAGGTATATAAATATAATACATACAGAATATAGATATAAGGCAGTTTCAATAACTATATTACTATAGTATACAGTTTTACCGTTTTTTTCCCTAATTAGGATGTAAACAGCACAAATTTCTTGAAGATAATCACTGGTGACAAAAAAGCCATGCAGTTCATTGGAACTGGAAAAGTGATTGAAGGGTAAGTATAATATGTATTCAATATTAAGATGTTGTTTAGTGTAAAAAGTAAAGCCACATCTTAGGAGAAAATAAATTACAATTGTTCTATAAGGTTTCAGGGAAAATCACTATAGTCAGTGGTGGAACTAGGGGAATGAAGACTGGGATTGATCCCCGGGCGGTAATTTTAGAGGGAGTAATTTTTTTACGGTCCTATGTTTAGTGTCTGGTGTTAGAATAAGTTAGAATACTAATTTTATTTATCATAAGTTATTTATGATGTGCTGATGGCTACATTCGAAGGAGAGAAAAAGAAAAATATGAAATCATACACGGGTTAGGATAATTGGCATTTTTATATAAATAAGTATACCACTTAAACACAAATTACCACAATGAAAAATGCATTATTTTGCTATTCGTTTTTTACTTTGAATGACGTTTGTCGTTTGTACCCAATAATAATAACTTATAGAATATTTCATATTCATAATTTAGTCATCCACACATCAGTCTAAGTTCAAAAAACATTAAAATTATGCATAGATTCACACACACAAACTAACATTTTCAAGATTCTAAGCAAAACCAGGCATGTATTATTGTTGTGTTTTCTTCAAAATTTCTGATTCACAATAACGTTTAAGACGTATCGATTAACATATCAAATATATATTTATATATTTATCATTTACGTGTATTATATAAATATTTTCTATGAAATTTGTTGTATAATAAAGAGGACCGCGAGACAGAATATTCATTAATTTTGTCGATCACGGTACCACGGGAATATTAGGTTTCCCAGACGATTTATTATACGCTGATGAACTGAACGACGCTCTCAAAACTATGTACGCATCTGCAAGTTATAGAATGGTACTTTTTCCTTTAAATCAAAATATTTGTTATAATTTTATATTTTAATTGATGCTGTCTAATGTCCGGTGATATAGGTGTTGATGTACATTGAAGCATGCAAGGCAGGTTCTATGTTTGATGGGATACTCCGCGACAACACAGATGGTAAGTAAAGAAATTCAGGATTTTGGTGCAATTTGTTTTTGCTCATAAACCATTCAAGCGAATTTAACATTTAATCTATGAATGTCTTATAAATTGTAAAAATATCCTAGTTTATAGTAATTACTAAATGATAGTTTAGAATTTAAGCCAAGTCAATTAGTTTCCGCAATCAAATGTAAAACCAAAAGTATACTCGTAAATCTGTTTTTAAAATTAGTTTTGGCCGTAACTGCATCAGGACCCAGGGAAAATTCGTATGGATGCTACTGTCGATCTCAATCTGGGCCATACAAAACGTGTCTTGGAGATTTGTTCAGCGTCACATGGATGGAAAACTGGGACGCAGTATGTGATAAAATAATAGTGTACCTAGTTTTTAATCCATCTGCATAATAATGCTTATGTATATTGTATATAGATGATTTTCTTGTTTTGGGTGAATAGATTAATCACAAAAAATCTAAATAATTTTTTACTTCAAATTTCATAAAATATTCAATTTAAATACCCGTATTAATTTTTACATTGGATAGCCATAAGTTCAAATATTCCGATAGGTAGTCTGATCCCCACAATCACAGAAATCAGTGATGAAATTAAAAAAAAAATTAGAGCGTTGTGGGTGACATGAACTGTTATTCGCGTTGACACAAGCTGTTCACGGAAAATATGATATATATATATATATATATTTACCACCATTTTCTATTTACAAGATTTGTAAATCTGAAATACAAATATTTTATTAAAATATTTTCCAAAAGTTTTTAAAGGGTTTGAATGACATTTTTGGGTTTAAGCTCCTCAATCCTCATACACAACATTTTGATTAAACTACCATAATTTATTTATTAATATTTAAAAATGTCGTTTAGACGGTATCTCAACCTTCGACAAGAAAGAGAACCGTTTTTCATGACTTCAAGGAGTGCAGAACCAACGTCACCGAAAGCAACGTCATGGTGTACGGTGATTTCAAAACGGGCCATGAACCGCTGTCCGCGTTCATTGGTTACAAGACACACAGCAAAACACATCTTTCGGCCGAGCCAATAATGGACATAACGAATGAGCCAAAGGTATAACACCTATATAATATATATTTGATATCAACGATTATAAGGGAGCACATTACGTTTACACTAATTTATTCGCAAAATTTAGAACACGGTGTCCAGTAGAAACGTGAGAGAAAATACAGTACAACAACAATTGGCGAGCCACGAGTTGTCATTCTCGGAGAGACGTCGTTTGTCAACAGAATCACGTTTGAACAACGAAGTATTTCAAATAATATAATAATAATTAATCGTTTTGTTGATGTTCGGCAATCTCGTTCCGAGTTTATTATATTATTGTTTTAGATGAGGTTGATCATCGACACAGCACTCAGGACAATTTATTCGAAGGTAGTGAAGGCCAGACCGGAAATCAAGAGTAAAGTCGGCGATTTCTACGAACCCAATCATCTAGACCTCTCGCTAGACGTATTCCCGTGTTACAGAAGTATTCTAAATAAAATTACGGAGAGCTGCTTTTCTTTGCCACGGGTACGTATATTCCTACCATAATATAAGTGGTTTGTGATTTTATATTACTCGTTAAAACTTCATAAAACGACAACTTTTAAAACAAGCTGTTACACAAATATTGTGCCCGACGACTCCTATGTTTAATAACACTTGTCAAGCTTAACAAGTTTACCGGAAAGGTAGGTAGGTATAATGTTAGAATTGAATCGGTACAGACTACCGACGATACTAACAAGTAGGTAAAGCATGTACCCGTATAGTTGCAAGTGTGGTGTCATTAAAAAAAATAATTAAAACTTAAAAAAAAACAACAGAAAAAAAAATAGTAAAAATATAAATTTTTTATTCGAAAATGTTTTTTTTTTTGTAACGACTTACAATTATGTAAAAACATATTTTCATGAAATACGTCAATAGTTTTTGAAATAACGAGTGCTCTCCGATGAAACATTCACACGGTACTTGTTATGACTTGTCATTTGTGGCCTCGTGGGTGCACGTTTCACACCTCGAGGGCGTACACGATGAGGATCGTGTGTGTAAATTGTGGTCTCGTTTACATATCATTATTTTATTGTCAGAATAATATATTTCCTTTGAGTGTCATCCCGGGGATACAAGACACTTGAATATTGGACGGTAGTTTCGTGAGTCCCTGCAGGTTGTCGGCCATATTATGGTTAATATTGTCATATATTATTGTGTATTATACGATGTATTATTTACTATATATACTTCTATAAAATCGTAATATTATAAACCTTACATGGGTATAAATGTACAAAAATTACTATTATCATATACTTGAGCGAGACTCGTGACCTCTTAAAATGCGCGTAATGTATAATATATAACTACAATAATATAGTTTAATAGTTTCGATAGTAACAAAAAGGTGGACAAGAGTATCTATAACCGCTCCGCGTTAGTTGTCGAGTAATTGTAATGAATGTGAATCGAGTGAACAATTTTATCGACAATAATTACAAAAATTAACAAAATTCGAAAATTCTAATATAGATATTTGATAAAAATAAGGAGTAAGTATCTACAGTTATTTGTTTTTGAATTACACCAAAAAAATAAAATCGATTTTGTCAAAAATTAGTTTTATGTAAAAATGTCCATTCATTATTTTTTTTTTTTTTGCTCTCAAGGTTTTCAAAAACTAACTGGGAATTATAAATTTTGACCTCCCAAACGCGATGTTTATGTCAAAAATCGGAGCATTTTAACTACTAAAATGTTGATGACTGAGATAGAAAACATACTTTAAATACAATAGGTACATAAGTACATTCATAGCTACTCTCAGAATCTAAAACTTCAAAATATATTTTTCATTTACTTGAATTCCCGTTGTTCGATATTGATTTTCATCACACACTGTTGGCTAACTCCGCCAATCAATGTCCAAGGGCCAAGCACAGTACAAATATTTTATTTTTACTTTTTTGAATGATATAGGTACTATGATAATATTTACATTTATATTTCATATTTTGAAGCTGAATAGTTTCTGAGGATTTCCATGAATATTATTTTATCGTTGAACACCCTTGCTAACAACTATTAACGTTCTTGAAAATATTTTTTTCACATAATTTGAAATCATTGCCAAATAACATTTTTGAAGGACATTAATTTCCTAATTCTTATCATAATTATTTTTAAGTTGTTTACTTTTTTAAACGACAGTAGGTAGGACACTACTTATATATTTTTTATTTCATACTCCGAACTCTGAGGCAAAATATTTTTTAAGATTATCTAAATATTATAACTATATGGAAATATATCGGATAGGTCAGAAATTGAATTTTGAAACGTAAATCAATTATTTATTTTATACCTATATTTTAAAACTTAGGTGAGCGGAGTAGTTTGCCATATACAGGTACATTATTATAATAACGTCACGTTTGTATGATTACTGATTACAGAATCCCTACGCTTTGGATCGGTTGACAATTTTCGCAAACTTTTGTATCGTCGATAAACACATACACCAGATGGTCGAAAAATTGGTCAGTGCATCGTGTTCGAAAGTTCAAAAGTTGAATTTAAGAAATGTATATTAGAATCACGGAGTATACGTATGGTACACTCCTGTATACATACCTGCGTGGCAATAAGGTGTACCTATAATATACTAATTTGTATTTATATTATATATAATTATAAAATACAATAAAATAATATTTTGTTTATCTATGTAAATTTTTCTTTAAATATAAACAATATAAAAATACCAGTAATATGCTTGTTTTTATGTATATAGGTAACTGTGTATAAATTTCCATCTTTGGTTTAAACCATGACTACTTATTTGACTATTTCTGTATTTATTTATGGTCTAAACTAATATAACAATAATATATTTTTTAGGAAAGCAAACAAAATGTTCAACTTTTCAAAGCAAATTTCTTTTGATCTGTATATTATTAATTAGTATGATTTGATATTTAAATAAATATCCAAATAGCCGCAGGGGCAAGGGGCCCGTGTGCGATACTTTTTTTGGGCCACTTCCTAAATTAATTTTACTGTAACTATTACAGTCTATAAGTGCCAACGTTTTTAGGTTTTGAGTATACCTACGTCCTACATATATATATATATATATATTTTTTTTTTTTTGGTTCATTTGTTTTATTCAATCTGTTTCAAAGGGAACAATAAGAATAAGGAAAATTAATAAAAATAAAAAGGCAGACTAAACAGATTTCAGAGGCCTCCCAGTGGAGGTACTAAGACATGGGTTAACATATAATATATATATATAAAAGACTAAATACCTATACATATTGTGTACGTTGTCACTCGTCAACCGTCGTGGTTTTCCGCTATCAGCCTGTTGTTCTTCCGACAATTCGACAAATAACGACCCATAGACGCGATAAAAATAGATCTTATGGAAAAATTGATAGTACTTAAAAATTAAGAAATGTTGACACTTGAATACTTGATAGGTTAATTTTTTCTAAACCTATCATCCTATTTTAACATCCTTATTACTTAATCTAATATTTGTATACATATTACCTACAACTACACTAATGTTTCAACTTAAAAAAAAAAATGCATTGTGAATAATTAAGTTTTGCGTTTTAAGACAATTTTAGTGTTTGCTAGAGGTTGGGCTCGGGGCCCCCCAAATGTATGTAATCATTGAGGTCCGTGTTGGCCGCACACTCTGCACACCTGGTTTTTGCGGCACTGCAAATAGGTACGGTATTATAAAAAAATTATTCAAGTAACACGAGAACGTTTTAATTTAATATGTTAAACTCTTTTTAAAATTGTTTTTGGTAGGGAAATAGTAAAAGGTCACAAGTCACAGTGTATAGACGTATCACGTATGGTTAATGTATATAATCCATGTCTGTATGATTATAATTTATATGTAATATATAAGTTGCTAATTTGGTATCAGAAATTCCATATATGACTATAGACCCATATGGCCATATTATGATGATATCCTATGAATTATGATTATATTATATACATTGCAGTACCTATGCATAATATGCTTGATAATAGATGTGAGATTATTATGACTAAATAAAAGTAATGAAATGACTTACAACTTATATAGGTTTCATTTGATATAATATTATAAAAGTTGTATTAAATAATTATAAATACACAACAATGGCTATAGAAAAATATGGGCAAACTAATAAATGGCTTTGAGAAAATATCAGAAAAATTAGTGGACAATTAATTAATTATTAGTGGATATGGGATATCAAAATGTAGTGTAATTTTTTTTTGAATTGCAGACTATATTAAAATTAATAATCCGAAGTCATCAATGGATTTAAAAAATATTTCAATATATTAATATTACATATTTTACATTTTTATATTATGTTTAGATAATTTTTGGTTTTATGAAAATTTGCATCTATGTACATGTACAATGTACATTGTACATAGACGGTAATACGCTACATAAGATTTCAGAATTTCTCGAAATTACTATAGTTGAAATTTTTTCATTATTATTGACGTGATTACTTTACCACTCTGATTATTATAAGAAGCTTGGATTTAATATCTAAGATAACGTTTTAGAATTTTTAATATAACGAAATACGATCTGGAAACCGGCACATCAGGAAAAGCAATAAAAATAACGTCGTGCCTTATTACTGTCAAGTCAAATATTTATCCCACTGTCGTACTTCTCAAGTTCCATAATGTCGAGATTATTAACTTTAGCTGTGGTGGTATTGTCGAATAAAAATAAAAATCAATAATGTCTTGATGGTAGTTATACACATACCACACAAACAACTCAACACAAGTAATATTACATTTTATATTCACTGGCGTTTTGCAAAACGCAATTTATTTAATAAATCGGGAGGCAGTTTCAAAAACGTATAGGGACTATTAAAATGGTTGACGGTTATCACTGACGTACATTGTACATTTGGTTAGAGTTTATTTTGTATTACTATTAGTTCCTCGATAATTAATATAACGTGGATTTTAGCATAGGTGGTCGAACTCAAAATGATATGGTTAACCAAACTTACCAAACCGTTTAATACTATGCCGAACCGAGCCTATTAATCGTGTTTCGAACCGAATAATTCAGTGTGATGTCGAACTCGAGGCGAATAGCCGCTGTCATAAGTAACAACGTTTATAACACTGATAACTAATCAGACGTATTGTATCGGGTAAAGACTAACGAGTAAAGACCAATGTTATAAATGATACCTAATGATTTATGAATGACAATAATCAATATTAACTTTAAAAATCGTTCAGCGAGTTAAGAACTTTAATTATAAACATAATACGAGGTCAAAATAATTACGTAAGTCCATAAATAATTCAATGGCACAAAAAAATAATCGATGCCCAGACAGTATCGTGGTCTTAATTTTACTTTTGTATCATTAATATTAAAAATAACAATAATCAATAAATCAATAATGCAGTACAACGAACATTCAACTCTCCACATAATAAACTAGTACAGAATATGGGATATAGGTAATAGATAATAGATAAAATAAAAAATTATTATTAAACACCTAGAATATTTTTGGTTCCAAACGTTCAACGCGTTGGAATTATTTTGGAGCTTTAACTATTATAAAGTTTAAATTGATTATAAAATATCGAACTTTTTTTTCGAGTTCGGTTCGGTTTCGTAAGACCTGGTTCGACTTTAAACTCAAACCGAACACATGAAGTTCTATTTGATTTTTCGAACTTCGATTATTTCGACTCACCTCTAATGACCTACTATTTGTATAATGGCTTAAAATCTCAGTTGAAAATTGCATATAATTTTCAAATAGGTAAATGTTTTTTTTTTTTTTTTTATTAATAAAAGCCTCGGCATCTAGGGCCATTGGCTACTACAAATTTATGGGTTTACAAAGGAAGGTAATTGCTTAATATTAATATACAAATTATTTTACAGAAGGTTAATTAAATTAGAATTGATTATAAATGATATCGTGTTTTGAATGTTGGCTGGCTGGAGGGCTTCGGCGAGAATGAGGGGTACTCCTGCTTCCTGTTTTTCTCTGTCATATTGGCGGCATTCTGTGATGATATGTTTGATTGTGAGCTGGGTGCCGCAGCTTGTGCAGATAGGGGGGTCTTCCCTCTTCATCAGGTGTTGGGGAGTCAACGATGAGTGCCCAATTCGCATTCTGTTGATTGCCGTTTCTGTTTTCCTAGATATGTTCGGTGGAGAGGGCCATGCTAGAGTAGTGTTTTTGATTTCGTTCAGTTTTGTAGAACCTAGTCTCCAAGCCCGAAGCCACATAATTCTGCAGGGATATGTATACTGTTAGACCCATACTATAAATTATTATTATTGTTCACAAATTTTTCTTGTTACGGCCATTTTTGTATTTGGCCATATTTTCTTTTTGCCATTTTTATACAATATGCCAGATTTAAATTTTAAACCGAAACATTTTTGTGTGTGGACATTTTTGACCGGGTCTGATAACGAGTGATACTTTGAATAAGTACTATTTCACACAATCTACAGCATAGCGGTATAGATTTCTTTTCATTTAGTTTGTCTTACACTGTGGAATTGTAAACTATAAAAAGTATAAGTGACCACTTGATATAATAGGTATGAGGAAGACAATAGCCCCTTATACATATACGTGGGTCATGGGCCCCGGGGTCATCCTCCTTTGCTCCCCTCCATTCCAGACCGAATCGAGTACAATCCTTGAACGGAAGCGTGAGTATCGGATTTCCATGGATATGCAATTTTTAAATTATAATATCAACATAATTATTATAATTTTTATTTATAAGCCAGCTGTATTACCGACTTCGCACGGATTGAAATTAATTTATATTTCTATCGTTTTTCGATTTGCTTAAGTGGAAAAATTATATATATACTGTGTACTCTTGATTATCCGCTGTCCGGAATCATCTACATACCTATGTGCATACAAAAGAATATATATACGCACACATATATTTATACTATAAATCATTATCGGTTTCATTGGGTGATTATTTTTGATAGCCGATTACTTAATAACGACGTAAAATCTTTAATATTAATACATATGTATGTACAAATTATGTTATGTTCCTTTAATACTAGATTCTCGAATGTTTTGTGGATTATCCGACGAATTCGTTTATCAGTGGATGTCCTACCGGCTACCACCCTATTCCGTGGATAATCAAGAGTACATTGTGTATATATATATATTTAAGTTTTCCTGATATTTATCATCTAAACATAGGTAGGTACATAGAATTAAATGTTTCGAAATTTCGTGAATCAGATCACAATGGTATAAATAAGAACTATGTACTCGTATTTAAAATGTGCAGAAGAATAACAATTTTTACATTTCGAAACAAACGAATGTATATTATAATACCTAGGTACAGACATAGTTACAATGATCCATTTTATAATTTTTCACTTCTTAAAAAAATTCTGAACTTATTTTCCATGTCAACACAAAAAGCTGGAAACAGATTCAACGAATACTTAAAAACCGAAGTAAATCAAATATTGTTAAAGTTAGTACTAGAGTGTTTACGATAATAGTTTATCACAAATGTTTAAATAAAAAATATTTCCAGAATTAAAAAACTAATTATTGTAATATTGTGTTCATGAATATTTTATTGATTTTATCAATAGAATTGTTTTATTATATTTATTAACATTTTTACCTGTAGGTATATAGTATTTCTACTTGTTCATTATTATAATTATTTATAGTAATGTATCATAATCTGGAACCATCGGTAAACATTTAACAAAACAAAAAAAATACTCATAATATTATAATGAGTCACCCCATGGCAACCTATATAGTGGTTGTTAGAGTAAACTATGAACACACTCTGAGTCTCGGCGAATAAATTGATTTAACTACTATTTTATTTATTGAAAGCGGTACAGTAGTTATGGAGTTCCAAACATTAATTAATTTGCTATGTATAGATTATACCAAGAAATGTGGGGGCCAGGAGGGCTGTTGTGACTGTTACCCTTATCATGGTGTATTTTGAACGTCTATACTTTGAATTTATCCGGAGGGAAATCAAAGAACACGTACACACGTTACACACGATATATATTTTACACTTAGACGTTTTCGTATTGTGTGCCTTTATGTTAATGATTAGACGTTCGTTTGATGTCAAAGTACAAACTGTCCTTGACGTTATTTGTACTCGAAATTGTGGGTTTCCGATAAACAAATCGTTTTCATTGTTATTGTATGCAAATACGAGATACGTAAATTTAGACGAACGCAATCAAGCACAGACGTCGTGTTTAAATTAATTAAACAATATTCTCAAAGGTTCGGAAATTCATAAATACAATTATAGGTAGGTATAAATGTATAATATTATATTACTATTATATCGGTTCCATTGTAAACGACACCCCTATTCGGTTACATTGTTTGATCTTTGATTACAGCTGCTGTTCGAAACCATGTTAGGAACAGCGGTTAATTGTACCGTAGGTAAAAGATGTACAGTCTTCACTTTCGTTTTGCGGAAAGCGGAAAACTTATTCAAAAATCATTTTCTGAATTCTGAATGTATTATAGGATTGGCATAATTCTGGGTATTATAGATAATAAGTTTATGGTTTAATAATTTTTTTAGAATAAAACCCCAAACAATTCATTATTAGCTCATGTATATTACCCGGTACACATAATATATATTATGTAACTAGCTTTTTTCAACTATCGTTAAAACAGTATAACATGTTTAAAAAATTATATATATATATATTCCTATTACCTACAAATACAATAGCTACATAGTAATTGATTACTAATATATGCAATATAAAGTTATTTTGTTCGTCAATTCAAAATGATGTGTGCACAATCGGTGTCTATTAGTTATCACGACGTAATATAATTTATTCAGTGCTCTATCCGATTTGAACTCAAAACTGAAAATTGGCAGTTAAATTACTTTATTGTGCTTCAGTTAGTCTTGTATAATAGAATATGGTCCCATTGTTTAGAGTCTGCATACATTGTCGAGTAGAGAGTTTAACGAAGATTTAGCGGTTTTCTGTGTTTTTATTAGGTGTTCCTCATTTAACTTACGATAATTCACCCACTGTTGACCCACTTGAGTTAAGTTCGATGGCTGATCGTCGTGTTGCCCTGAGTTCAAAGTTCCTGAATGAGCTACTATATATAGGTTAAAGTCGATTCTCAGCAACTTCGATTCTTAATCAATTTTAAAGTTCCCCAAAGATTGCCCAGATCTTATACCCTCCCTTCAAATCTCCGATATGCACTACTAATTATATATCCAATGAACCAATAAGGCGGTTTATACACAATGGCCACAATACAACCCCTATTTTAGTTTTTAGTTAATTTATTGATTAAATATAAGTATAATTTAAAAGATGTGTGTTTTTCTTTACTTTCATTTTCTTTCTGTGTTATTTATTTTTTGGTTTTGTTATATATCTTTTGTTTCTTATTATTTATTAATTTAATAATATATGTATTGCTATGTACATTATAAAGAAATAAAAACATATAGATAACATGCACATCAAAGCAGACAGTTATCATGGACTCTTAACACACTGGTACTCAAATGTAATGATCATTAAAAATTAGAGACAAATTATGACTATCGATAAATGAATTAAAGTATGGAAGTGATAATTTTCTCAATTCTCTGTCTATACTTTTTACTTTATAGCCTTGTAGGTATCATTGGCTTATATATATATTTTTTTTTTGAACAGACCCGGAGAAAAAAAAAATACTTTTGTATTTTGGTAGTAAATAAAAAACAGAGAAGAAAAAAATAAGCATATTATAGTAATGCATTATTCTACAAAATTGTTGTTGTAAACAGTACCTAGGTACCAAAAAAAAAAAATAATGATGACATTTATTTATATTTAGTCAGTAGACAAATTTATATATATTTTAATTTTAGTCTTAAAATAAAAGTTATTCGTTCGTTTTTACTAAATTTTGAATAAAATGAATTTTTTATCAAAAAAAGCAGTGATGGAATATTATTAAGGTATTAACGATCCAAAATAGTTGAAAAATTATTAGAACTTTACTTACTAGCTTTACGCTTTCAAAATGTGCCTACGTGATATAAGTCTACGGGTGGCGCACATGAGCCTTGTATCCGCGGGAGTGTACTCTGTAAATAGAACACAGCAGAAAAGGTCAAAGGTAAGTAGCAGTGAGTGCACTTGACATAAAAAAAATACTTGCTGTAGTAAATGTAATGTTGAAATTGCCAAGACACTGAGCTCCAACAACTTCAATATTGTATCATTATAACATTCCGTTCTGAAGGTTTTTAAAACTTTCGATCTCGAATATTTTATTATCAATACATATAATATAATATCAGATAATTTGTTTTTATTTTTAGCTCAACATAAGAAAAATTATATTATGCTTGACGATATAATATAATATGCTTACCTATAAAGAGCCTAACTGACAATTTCTTTTTTTCGACTTATTATTTGTGCTAGGTACCTACGTATAGTTATAATATTAAATATAATTAAATACCTTTATACTGAACATAATTATTGCTGTCGACTAGTAGTTATGACTTATGTTATACAAAGGTACATAGGTACATACATCGGACGACGCTATAAAATAGATACGTTGTTAATCAAATAATAATAAATGGTCAAAAATCGAATTAACCAACCAATATTGGTTGGCAAAATAATTAGATGAATCCTATGCACTTAATATAAATCCACCAACTTTAAAAAAAAATGAAATTTAAAAGTGCTAATGCCTTTATTAAATATTTTTTTATATTTATGTCTGTTGATATAAAAAGGTTTTACACAGATTTTTACAACAATTATTTTTCAAATCACTATGATATGCATTTTTTAATTTAATAACCAAGTTTGTACGATAGTTATTGGTGGTTATTAAAAAAAAATATATACTAAAATGTTCTACATTTCTAAAAGCTATCGTCCCTTATCAAAACATCGTTATATTTAATTATAATAGTAGGAATATAATTGTGGCGTATGAGTAGGTTCTGAAAAATTGTAAGCAAAAAATAACAGTGTTTTGTATTTAGTTTTGGAGTTGGTGTTTATTTTATTTTATTTATTTAAAATATTTTTCAGAAAAAGTATTGGACCAAAGATTTGACTATGCAGTAATAAATTTACAATAATTATAATATTATATATATATGTGCATGTATTATTTATATTTTCCCCTGAAGAGATTGATGCAATACAAGTAAAACAATTATACTGTTAATTTACTATAAATAAAAGACTCCAAACATTCTAAACGCTTAGTTCGTTCTAATAAAAAGGAAAGAAAACAAATTACAAACGAATAAGCCGTGTATTGCAAAATTCAGTATCAAATGTGCTTACAAATAGTGTATAAAATAAGCTCCTTTTCTTCGAAATTGAACCTATATCGTATCTATAAGCTGGCTCAAAGAATTTTCTGAGCATGTTACACGACGTACACAAGTTATTTACACAACTAAAGTTTTAAACTAAGTAGTAAAAAGAGTAAGTACCTAAGTAAATCAACGGTTGCTATTCTGCAACGACTCAAATTCATATAAAAAAATATTGAAATAGCAAATGTTCCTTCGATACAATAATCCCTTAAAATGAAAGTCAATTTTAAAGTATATGGAGTAAAGGGTAAATTTCTTTTGTCATCATCCCCCCTTAAGAATATCCGAACTACTCTAATGGTTATATATTTATAGCCTTATAGGTATACTAATTATTATTAGAACATTATGTTTAAAAAATAAAGCCTATTTATGTATCTAGATTGCCTACACAACACGCCGTGTATCACACCAAGTTAAAAAACGACTTAAAACCATATTATTATTACTTATATAAAGAGCAACTATAGCGTCCAGACTATAATTAGTATAGATGTAAGTAACTTAACTAATCTGTGCAATTTTAAGTTGAAAAATATCGATTTATTTAGGAATTAAAAGTATAAACGAGAATTTAAAAAATACCAAACTACATCTTTATTATTTAAATAACAATAAAAAAATCTTATATTTGACCTACTGTTATACTCTAAAATAACAAAATAAATGGTAGGAAACTTATTATTACATTTTTTTTTGTTTATAACTTAAAAGTTATATTCTATCAGTTTAATATTATCACGATAGTCTACAGGCATGGAGTTGATGAATATTGTCCATACAATTTATCGTACAAAACTACACCCATACGATATTTCTATGGAGTGCAGTGCACCTCTTGGAAGTGCACCCAAGTCGTCAGTGAATTATAATTATTACCAGTCTGAAGTTTGACGTGTATTATAGGTACATGTGGTAGGGCGTCAGTTTCCATACTGATAGTTGGTATTCGATTATTTATCATTTAATTATTAAATACAATACTTTGTTGGCAATAATGTAATATTATGGGCTAGCAAACATATGACTTTGTATATTACGTGTCCATACACCTAATCAGTATTCATGATAACATTAGTATAATTATTTATTAGTGTCACAGAACATATTATGTCAATCTGAGTGTTTGATGTCACTAAAAAACAAATTTATAAGTCTCTATCAATTTTTATTAATTTTTGTTGTATGTTATCAGTGACATTCATAACCAAGAAACATCTCAATTCAGTATTTCTGTGTATTAAAAATAAGTAAAATACATTTTATAATTTAGTTCGAAACAAAATATTTTAAATGGTATGAATCGTTTAGTAATTATTGATTTCAGAATCATCGACTGACCATTCTCGCAAACGTATGTATTGTTGACAAGCATATACATCCGATTGTCAGATCATGTTCGAATACTCCATACAACATAATTGTCATAATTAGTGTATACTGAATAATTGCAGTTAAAGCTCATAATGTATTGTGTAAGTTCTGTAGTTAATCTAATTAATATTTAATTCCGGCACTATTGTATGATTAATAAAATAAATAAAAATGTTTACCTTCTAGTTTTAATTTGTTGTATTAATATCGGCAATTTACATTTCGATTAGAAGTACACTCTACAAATAGTACTGTATGTTGAACTCATTTTCGCAAAAACATTGAATATCTGATTTTAATAACCATTATAATGTTACATCGTATTTATTATATACGTAGTCACTTAGAACGTTGTTACGGTGTGAAATGTCAATAGGATTATAGGTGTAAGTAACTTAAAATTGGTCTAAATATTTTGAACATTTTACTGTAAATTCGATAACTTATAATATAGGTAGGTCAAAAATTATCAAACAAATATATTTTAATTTGTAAAGGTATCAAGAATATCATGCTTGTGGAAGTCACATTTCCTCGCGTCGGTTCCCATGGAAACAAATAATAATATAAAAGCGCTTGTTATACCGGTCGACAATGTAATGATTTTGTTCATTTAATACAATGAAAATATTACATTTATTTATATTTCAATTTAGAGGTAATATTTGAATTAATGAGAGCTTTAAATCAAAATTCCATGTAGTCCGATAAATAAGTGTTTACCGGCGACTGTGGACTTTCAAACATACGTTTCCAGCACAGATTCGGACATTGAAACCGACCTTTCACGTACATCACATTTCAATAAAATATAAGTGCTTCAATTGCAACAAATGCACTATATGATAACAAAAGACAACATTAAAACTATGGATAATTTAAATTGCATACAATTCGTGAACGTTTTTTAAGGGCTGAGAAACGTAGATGCCGAAGGTAAAATGTAACTACTTTGTTCCGAAACAAACGAGGAATACTTGACTGCGAGCCCAAGTCCATCAACGTACTGTCGATGTTGATAAAAGAAACACTACCCGACTCGATTAACTTTCGCTTTGAAATCTATACGGAGATGATCTTCAGATTACTAAAACATATAAAAAAGAGGACGTGTTACTGATAGCCAGAACAAGCAGAATGAAAATGTGTAAATTAGTCAATATGGGGGAGTACGATCAAAGTTTAGTCAATTTTGTAATATTTGGGCTGGACAAGGATCGAGATAATATAATATAATAAGTATCACTGTAAGACCACCGTAAATCTGTGAATGAAAATGTCGCTTGGTTACAGTTCTTGGGGAAAATCCTTAACCTTAAACTAACGCATACTTATGTATCTTTTTCCAGCAATCATACTTTTTCGTAGTTTTTTTTTTTTGAGCTTGCTGGAAAAATGTATCCCAAGAACTGTAATTAATCGACATTTTCGTGCACAGGTTTAAGATAGTCTTCCGGTGATATTCTATTATCACGACCCTTGTCCAGTGTCCCTCTCAGCCATGACAAAATTTACGAAATTTTGATCGTACTCCTCCATATTGACTAGTTTACACATTTTCATGCTATTTCTTCAACTCACTTTGAATCATTTATTTGAAGAATATGGCCCAATAAAATGTCTATGTCCAGATTACAAGACTGAAATATTTAAGTTTATTTTATCATATTGAAAAGTAATAAAATAGATTTGAGAAGAATATAGTTGTTATGAATAAAAATCAAGACAAAAATTACGCTTAGATTAGAATTACGATTAGAATTACGCTCTACAAAAATATACCTTAGAAAAAAACATTCAAAACTGGTTAGTAAATAACATTTTAGTAAAAATAATATCAAGTTATACATTAATGTTATGTATTTTATTTATTACTT
Organism: Myzus persicae; assembly: GCF_001856785.1. Lineage (NCBI taxonomy): Eukaryota > Metazoa > Arthropoda > Insecta > Hemiptera > Aphididae > Myzus > Myzus persicae. The sequence continues at coordinate 342,131 of NW_019102110.1, read as the reverse complement.
GTGTTAATAAACTTTGTCACGTTGTGTACAAATTTCAACTAAACTATTAATTATACATTTACTAATACTTTTGATTCATTTCTATAGTACTGACTATGTCCAATTCGGTACCAGAAACCACCCTTAAATTGAAGATTGAAGCATTTTTACTGCACATAAAAAAAAGGTGACAAAAAAAATATATTATACCTATAAAACCAATATATTCATCACTCACAATGTAAAATTATAAAATATAGACTGATCTTCAAAACAGAAAGTTATAAAAATAAAACAAAATAAAACTATAAGAAAAAATAACTACAATATATAATAATATATTATATATTAACTATAATTATAAAACTATTTATTGTCAATTTGTATAAACAAATAATATATATTATGTTTATTTTTTTTCAAGTCTCACAGTTATTATTTGTTTAGTGTTCCGTTGCCATGATAATTATTTGACGAAACTATTTTTTGTTACTTATTCATTCGTTTGGACGAAATCACTTCAGCCATACATTTTAGATTTTAATATTTTATGAGAGGGGCGTGAATACACACGTTATGTTTATCCATCTTAAATATCAGAAAGCTTATTTCCTACCCTCATTCAAGCGAAAAACAGGATAACAAGACCATTTTACTGGATTCAATGTACGTTATTTTGAGAGTAAGTATTATGCCTTAAGGATGCCATACAAATATTATAAATGTTTAATAACTGTTCCTTATTAGTATAAAGTATATCAGTGTATGTATAACGTCTTAAATAACTTTTCTAAACCATATACCGTCAATCAACGAACAATAAGAGAAATATTTTTTCATCAATCAAATTATTTTTATTTTTTCATATCACGCATTTTCATGCAAATCAATTTCAATCATTTCTCTATAATTGTTGTTATATAATCAGAATCAGAGACCGAAGTGGGAAAGTAATGGGATACTATTATGGATACTATTAAATTACAGTCCCTGGTAATGATTCAACAACTTTATTAAATAATTCAAACAGTGTGTATTGAATAAAATAACAAAAAATAAAATAAAATTCAAAACAATTATTTTTTATATTTAATTAACTGTTAAAGTTATAAAATTATTAATTTAAAAAATAAAAACTAGGTTGTCATCTTAACATACAATAATTACAGCTGTAAAATTATAATATGAAAAACGTTCAGCATTTAAAAAAAAAAATATGCAAAAAAGGACCTATTCTAATATACGAGTATATATAGCCACTATGTACCTACCTACGTAACTAGTTAAACCATTTTTTTAATTATTATGAGCTAGTGGTGACCAAATACGGCCTGCGATCATTTACTGTTAAGATATTGTGTCTAGAATATAATATAATATTAAATTAAAAGAAAAAGTACAAATTCTCGGCCTGCCAAGAAATTCACGGCAGGCCATCGGACATAATATGTATTACTCTATGTATTTCATCAAATTAGGCCAATAATAATAATTACAATATATTGTTTACGAAGGAGATGTTGAGTCTGGGGGAAATGGAATTTTTCTAATTTTAAATGCGCGGAAGCTGAGAGCTCGTTAAAAACTATGCTCCGAGCATTTTAACTTTGGTTTTATCTTTGACAATGTATTTTTAATATTGACGATAGTGTTTATTTTGTCTTATTTCGGTTAAATATTACGAGATTAGTTTTTTAGGAGTAAAAGTGAAATCAAAAGTTTTTTTACGATGAAATTAAATTGTTTGCTGAATTATATACCTACATACCATTATATTTCCGTACTGAACTTAAAATGTTGGTTGTAAACTTGTGGATGTACTAACATTTTTTAAGATAACGTTACTCAAAGATATTTTGGTATCAGATGTACCCAAAATATAGGTAATAATTTTATGTTCAAAATCATCTAGCTATAGTCGATACAGCTGCTGAATTGTAATTTTAATAGTTACAATTTATAAACAGATACATATCGCAGTCAAATGTATAATAAGACAATTTTAATAAAACTTTAAAGTTTAAATATTAAAAATGAATATATTTTAATATTACATTTGTATTATATACTAGTATTATTATATGAAGTAGGCTGTTTTTTTTTTTTAATTTGTCTGAATTGTTTATTTTGTACATATATTATCGAGGATCGATAGGTGAGTGTTTATATCAATAATAACAGATAATTATAAAATTATTATATATAAAAAAAATATTTAAACCGTTTCATTTTCATATAGTATTACGAAGTTCGAAAATGTTTTAATATTATTTTATTTTATTGTTTATGCTAACTGAATTGTTTTAGGTACTAGAGTGTGTAAATAAGTACGGTACTTAAAGATAGTAAATTCAAAAAACGGAATATTTATAATACAGTTTTGAAATAATAAATAAACAAGAACAACACAATTTTACAAAAAAAAAACACTCAAATATAACTCATTGGACGATACAACTTATCGTCGATAAAATTAACTACTTATTCTTAAAATTATTGAAGTTTTCTTTATTATGTTTATTAGATACGACTTATTATGAGTTGTAACCAATACATTTTCTTAAATGCAATGAATATACAATTTTATTTAGCTACTTGACAGTATACTTAAGGCATAAACAGAAACTAAAACCAATTTTGCAGTTTTGGTTTTAGTTTTTAAAGCCAGGTTTTTTATAATAACGATTTTGTTTGCTGGTTTTAACACCCAAAATGAAGCCTTAGGTTTTGGTTTCGGTTTTAAAAACCGGCATGAACTACTGATTTGGGTTAGCAACTCATGTAACGGTTTTATGTATGAAAAAAATGTCTTACGATTATTTTCATTATTATTATTATTTATTGCAATAACTTTTTATTTTTGTTCATTGGACATAGGTACTTATTTAACAGTTAACTATACATAACTTTTCCTGCATACAAACAATTTAAAAAATCAAGAAAAATCTTAAATGTATTACTTATCATTCAATAACGAGTGTATCATACTTGAAATAAGATCAGGCAAATTGTAAACGTTTATAACTTTAGTCTTTAAGTTTTTATTAAAATAAATTATAAAACAATAACGTTCATAAACAATATGTTAAATATATAAAAATTTGAAGTATAATAGTTATGAATAGCACTAGAAAATTAATGACATTCTAGGTACTTACCTGTAAGTTATTTCTAACTTATAATGTACAAACTGAAATGTTTTATTCTAATTGATAATTCAAACCATTTTTTTTATAAAACATGTTTAAATTTAAATCACAGAATCACAATACTGAATTTCACCAAGTTCAAGATCCTTACCAGCTGATCATCTTATTGAAATGAAATTACAAATATCAAATACCATATTTCAGAATCGTAAACAGTGAACTGATAATTTAAATTAAATAGGTATACCGTATACGAGTGACATATCATTTTTACGTATGATTGTTCCTAATTACTATCAGTTTCGACGACTGGTCGACGTCCGACACTAAAATATGTTTTAATAAGTAATACATATTGAAACATTTAATTAAATTAGTTGATTACACAACTATAATCACTATTAGTTATTAAATATTCTGGGAAATTAAAAATATAATTTAAGTATGTACTATGTAGTACCAGCATATCAGTTATATATTTATTTATCTTAATAAAAAAAATTGTGTTACACGCTGTTCGCAGGCCATAATGTTATAAGTGGAATTCAATTTTTATTTATCATGCAGAGAATTGTATATTTAGATTCACAATTACATTCTCAGATTATTGAGGCTCCATTTATTTTTGGATATTCTTAATTAGCCTAAGTATCATTAATCGTTTAATATCAAAACCGGTTAACCAGTATGAAAAAAACGGTTTCGGTTTTGATTACCATTTAAACAATTATCGGTTTCAATCATGTACTAGACGACCGGTATCTTGTTTTATTGCTCCCGTTCTGGTTATGGTTCAGATAAATCGTTAAAACCGCTTATTATTAACCGGTTTCCGTGTAGTATTAGGCATGTGGCTATTGTTCCTGAAAAATTATATTTCTCTAAAGGAAGGTATTTTTCTAAATATCTGATAAATTTACTGTCAACAGCCAAATTCTCTCATGGCTAAACAAATAAAAAATTCAGATCGAGATATCATATTGTGTCAGAATTGTAGAACTTGTCCCGAGATGATAAATGAAATAACCTAAATGACTTAGGTACCTAGACTTGAATATACATAATTGCTATGTAAATAAGTTTCATTAAATAAGTCAAATTTTGTTTCATTTGTAATTCTTATGTATATACCTATCACACTTAACAAAACTATAATAATGTATCATGTAATCTTTAATATTTATATTATATCATATATTTATATAATTATATACATTTATTTGGTGTATTACGCTTCTTGAAAAGATATAATCAATATAGATAGATTATAAATAAAATATTTTATTGTCGATGCACTTCAAGACGAAGCAAAAGTCTCAACAATAAATTAAATATATTATTATTATTGAGCGACCTCTCGAAAGGGGTATGTGAAGTACCTACAAAATTCTACAAATTTTAATGAGGTCATTATTTTCACTGAAATACTGATAGTAATTAAACATTTTGAACCCAGAAGTAGGTATCACTTGGACTTTTATCGCACACTCAATAATCAAATAAATAAATGTTCGGTTATTTTTTTTTTTAACTTTCAATTAATTTACTATAAATGGTAGGTCGCTGTTAAGTTTAACGCAATAGTGTGTACGGTATCATAGATATAAGTGCGTATAATATTATTATTAAATAGGAACATTATTACTGGTTGGAAATCGGAATAACCAACCAATACCATACAAAATGGGTAAGTTTTACTTAGGATTTATCATTTTAATCGAACCTCAAGGAAATAATACGTTAAGGTTGAAGCGTTGAAAACCTCAAAGCGCGGTGAACGGTAAACATAAAATGTCTTCATAAAATATGTCTTATAATTGTTGATCAGCTTTTGAGCATTGATACTTCATATAGTCTAAAGTTATATAACTAATGAGACGTACCAAAATATGGCTAAGAAATTAAATGGTTGAAAATCGGTTAAGCTTTTTGTCTATCCACAATATTGAATACCAGTTATCAAAAAGTATTGATAATAAAGACATTATTATAAAATTTGGTGAAAAGAATGGAGCAAATAATTTTACAATAATTTTGTAGTGATGTTTTTAATACTATAACAAAAAATGTAAAATATAATGAATGTAAATAAATACTTACCCACGTCTTAAATTAGGTAATTATATAAATATTTGTTTGTAACTACTTAATGAAATAATATTATAACTATCAGTCTTGATAAAATTATTAAAAATATACAATATAAAACATACTAACATTATTTATTTATACCATATATTTGGGGGGGGGGGGTGACTTATCAATTTTGTTCATTTTGTAGTTTTTTTTTTGAGGGAGGGTGATAGTGCAGCTCTCAGCGTTTTAAATGTACTGAAGTACATTCAAAATAATAGACCCCCCCCCTGAAATTGTAATGTACTTCCACCTCTAGACGGATAATTTCTCATGAGCTTCATAGGTGAAAGGCATGGCCGGTAATTCCTAAATACCGGATCTAATTGCATTAAAAACACACACAATTTTGTATAGTTATACTAAAAAATCCGTAAATATTGCAAAACAAACTGCACTATAAAATAATAAAAATTCTAAAAATGTTTAATGTCTCTTATATAATAAGTAATGATTACAAAATAATAAATTAATGTGGTTTTTTTGAAATAAAATTGATAAGTATAAAAACATTTTCAAATTATATTCCAAAAAATATTTAGCAACATTTTAGATTGAAGATTTAAACATTCAAAATTAAATAACGTTATTTCGGGCAGTGCGATAAATTAATAAAGATATAGGTACCTAGCCTGTCTTAGTAGAGGGACGGAGGAGGTGTCATGGAATATTATGATTGTTATGTCATAACAGGGCCGTGTAAAATACACTACTAAATAGTGCAGTAATACAGTATTATTCCATTACATAATTATTTTGAAAATCCAAAATATGTAGTTTTTCTCTTGGAATTTGTGAGGCATCTGTCGATACCCAGTGTCCGTAGAAACAGCACTTTCTTGTTATTATTTTTAAAACGTAACCTGTAGGTATAATAGATGCAACCTAAAGTTTTATCCGTATTTCAGAGAATGTTTTATTTTACATTATTATTGTACCTATCGTGTGTTAGTATTTATTTTATTTTAGTATAATATTATTAATATTATACGTTTCCAAACACTTTACAACTCAGTATAAATGCCTTATTGCTCTGTGTTAGGAAGTTCGGTGTCAATTCTCACAAATATACCTACGAATCTTATCCACCATTCATGGTTTGGTTTTCAATGACATAATATGAATATAAATAACACAATTTAGTAAATCTAACTCATCCACTTCGATCGTTGATAATAACATAGTATAATGTGTATTCAACAAGTAAATAGGTACACGTTCAGCCCACATTATGCAAAAAATGAAATATACTTAATTTCAATACTCAACCATCAATTACAATTAATACATAAAAATTGTCAAGACCTACTCGTGTTGTGTACATTTTGATTTAGATATAATTTACTAATACGTTGACCGCTTTGACATTTCAGGAGTTTTCAGTTTGGTATCATTAGCGTTATTCGCCATCGGATCTTTTGCTGCACACGTACCGAAGTCAACCGCAAACGAGGAAAGTTTTGTTGGAGGAAAGAAATGGGTAGTTTTGGTAGCTGGTTCGGAAGGATGGAGCAATTACAGACATCAGGTGTAAAAAATTATTCGTTTAAAAATACATTTTTTTCATGCTTAAGGTGTGGTTATCACTTATCATCCAGCAATTATATTATTTGCATTAGGTACTGCATTACGCGTTTATCTATTTACATTAACTGTATTATCATCATTAATTTACTTGGGTTAGTCACTAGTGTTTATTCTTTAAAAATAAAAAAACTTTAAGTCAATTTCTAGATGACGAATTAAAAATGTATTTATTTTTTATTGATTTATTTTTTGTTAAAAACAAATCATACTATGCTCCTATTCACATAAAGGTACAATAATTATTAACAACTTGGATTTTAATGTTTTGTTTTGTTCGTTATTTAAAAGGATTTGTTGGTAATCTAATGTTTGACCAGAGACGTGTAACTAAAAATTAAATTCAATAAAAATATATGAGAATAATAGTAGGTAGGTATCACTATATTTTGTTTACCACAAGCATCCTTGTACAATGTACTTGGATACATTATTATTATTTATATTAAAGTGGATTAAAATTACAGTAGGTGTCGTGTGGCTAAGTCCTATATTTAGAAAGATAATATTGTAGAATTTATAACATCTATTACAAGATTTTGACCTTTCAATATTAGTTTATTTGTTTGAACTAAGGAGTAGATGCTTTTTTTTCATTATGAACGGCTAGTTACATTTGCTATTGAGTTGTACCTTCAAATTTAGTGTTTAATTACATTTTGTACGTTTGAGTTAATTAATACAATAAATATTATTCTATAGGCGGACATATGTCATGCATACCAAATAGTTAAAGAAAACGGTATACCAGAAGAAAACATCATAACAATGATGGTGGATGACATTGCTTACAATTCAAGGTAAATATTTTTGTACATTTTATAGTATCTATTTTAAATATCTAATGTTAAAACAATATAACATCGATGATATAATTAAAGGTAAGTTGCCATTTTGGATTACTCTATGTTCTTAAGCATTTTATATTATCATTTTCTAAAAATTGTAGAAATTCGTATAGTTGTTATACGAGGGTCTTGATAGTTATTATTGCCGATTGACAATAATATGACTTATAATCTGCTATAGGTTAGGTATAATCACTATTTGTTTTATAGCCACTGGTATTTAAATAATCATAAAAATATGTGAGCACCGAACAAATATTAATATTTATAAATAAAACATAATAAAATGTAAAACTATAAAATGTAGGTTTAACACACAGATCTCATTTAACATACACCAGCTGACGCATGGCCCATCGGCCATCCAAAGATTATGTGTGCAAACTTTAAACTTTATACTGAAAAAATAAAATGTGAAATATGTGCCAATGGCTTATCATAATATGAGATAGTATCATAGTTGCTATATCTACCTAAAATGACGAAATTGGTAATATTAAACATGTCACCTACCATCATTACATGAAATAACTACATTACATAATTACCTAAATATATCAGAAATTTAACACCAGCCTGGGCATAGAAAGGTAATTTTTCAAAAATTCCATTCATACACAAAACTGAAAATAACTTACCAGCTATGTCAATATTATATTATTATGACATCGTAAATAATATTTAATTAGACTTAGGTACTTAATACGACAATAATATCTAATAGTGTCTAGGTATATGTTACGGGCAAAGCATAAGACTGGGAATGTCATGCAATGACTAAGATCTAGTGGGCAATGTAGAACATAAATTGATATTTCTAGTTTTATTTAAAGATAGTTAAATACTAAAGAAAAACAATTATTTTACAAGTAGTTAAGTGATATTCAACTAAAAATTTAAAAGGGTGAATGATTTCATATTTTATTATTATTAAAACACTGAATTTTTCGATGACATTTTTAAACATACGTTCGTCAACAACCTGTGCTTAATTTATAATTGTTGGCATAATTCTGTCGGCGGACGAGGTTATACTCGTAGTCTAGGACTCTAGGCGGTAGTTATAAAGCAGGCATTATTTCAGCATATCGCTATTCTGTGAGTTGTTAAGTTGTACACGATGCCATGGGTAATAGATGCATACACCTAAGTATGCAGGTAACTAGAACGAAAGTAACAGACAAACAATTAATATTTTGGAATTTTGGAAATGTCAAGGTCATCAAAATTGATATTTATGAATATTATTATTGAGTGCATTTACAATTTTAATTACCCACCTTGATAGTGTAGTTGATAGTTAATGAAAAACAAGTGACCACTATCGCCTGTCAAGGTAAAAATAATCTCATATTATAGTAAAATAGGAAATGAAACACGAATATTTTAGTTTCGAAAAGTATAGGCAAATTTTAATGATTTTCACAACCTCGACAATAATATAATTTATCTGCACGAATGGTACCCTCATTTTTTTTAAAGTTAACATTTTCCGCGGTAAATCAACCGTTCTATAAATTGCCTAGGGATTTAATTATATACCATTCCCGGGCAATACATAAAATATATATTTGTAAAATGTTTCATTTTTATATTACCACAAAATGTCATAAGTTTTACATTATGCCCGATCAATGTATTGAATGCCCGGCTTTTCCACATCGTAACATCTATGTAGAGATTTTCTTATATTAATTAACGATGACGGGCAACCATATATTTTAGATTCTGAGTAAGACAGTGTTGTACTGACAGTGAATGTACTGATTGCGTAAAATGCTGTGTTTTTATTTTTACTTTTTTCAACGTTGGGGGTGATTTATGGAAGAACAGTGGACCAAGTTGATACTTTGTTTGTCAAAAGTAATAACTGATAAATTATCAGTATATTTTAAAATACTTACTCGGCTAAGCTGATAAATAAAAATGAAATAAAAATTGGAATGTTAATGCAAAATCAGATTTTGATAAAACCAATAATTTTTTTTTTTTTGTATTAATGAAAAACAAATGACCGTAAATACTTTAAATGTTCACAAAATGTTTAAATTAGCATTTTCTGTGTATGATCAAACTTTCAAAATAACTTGACTTTTTTCAAGCTATTTTTAGACGTTAAGCTTTTTTAAATTTTTATTTGTATAAATATCAATAAAAAAATTTTACTAGGTCAAAGAGCTTGAAAATACATAAGGTGCCTCATAAAGAGTTTTCATTTTGAAATCCAAAAAATCTAAAAATCATATGAGTTATAAAAATCATTTACAGTTTTGTTTTTATAGAAATTTGTTGTTTAGCTTTGAACAAAATAAGATATTAAAAAAAAATAACAATTCTATAATAATTTGTTCATTACTTAGTTATAATGCATTGACAGCGTCATTATTAACTATCAAGTTCAAGTGTTATTTTTGAAAATAAAATAAAAAATAACTTTAATTATAATGAAGTTACTTTTTTTAACTACCTACGTGAGTTTACTTAAAGAAAACTTAATAATAATTGAATCACTATTTTCAAAGCTAATTTGTAATGTAAGTTTACCAATACTACATATTATACCTAATTGTGTATCTGTTTACAATATGTCTGTATAAAAGGAATCCAACGCCAGGAAAGATCATTAACAAGCCCAAGGGCAATGACGTTTATCAAGGAGTTATAATCGACTACAAAGGAGACGTAAGAGACTTTTTACTTAATAATCCAATACGCATATACTGCCAATTAATTATGGAAATACAATGTGAATACTCTTCACAAGCGCATTCTGATAACGCACTAATAATCGTACTCATACAATGATCTCAATAATCCGATAAATATAATATCTCAATAAGACATAGTATGTTAAATTATGTATTATATGTACATCATAAGACTTGTTATCTATAAGAATATAGAATACACAGTTGACGGAAATAAAGAGTAGATACATGATAGCTTCCTCAAGGATAATATGACTTTTCAATAAAAAAATGCTGTACCGTTAAGTATAGATATCATATTTATAGGAGTAAAAAACTAGTAGTTGGAGATACGCCCCCCCGAAAAACGTGAAGATTTTACACCACATTAGAATAAGTGGAAAATTGTTATCTTTACCTACATCATAATCTTCATCCCCCTCCCCCCCCCCACCACAAATCTCAAACACTATTTGCACCTAAGAGTTTATCTAATCTTACAATATATTACTACCTATATTAGATATATATACCAAATGGCTTACCTTATTTTTCTTACCTATTGATTCATGGATCATCTATTCATCAAAATAAACATTCTATTCTAATCATAGGATGGTAATAGATATGAGACTGTTGTATTTTATAGATATACTTACAATATTTTTCACCTAATTCAATTAATATTGTATATAATAATAAATTATTTGTGTTAAACATTTTTCAAGTAGTATTAGGTACCTACCTATGCTACCTATATGGCGATTGGCTATAACTACTTCGGAAAAATCAATAAATTAAAAATTAAAAAAAATATATTTATGTAATTTATTGTAAAAGTGCAAACTTAATTTGAACTACTATAAATATTTGATGTGATTCTTTTGTTTTACTAGGACGTGAACAAATCAAATTTCCTAAAAATCATCACTGGTGATCAAGCAGGCATGCGATCTATTGGAACTGGCAAAGTCGTTCTAGGGTAAATTGAAAATCAAAATAATCATAAAAAAAGTTTTTTTTTATGTTTAAGGAGTAAACTATTTTACATTTTTCGAAGCTGTAATATTCGAAATTAAACTGAGGAAAAAAAATAGTTTAGTTATAATGCAATCAAATATAATAGTTGTTATTTTTTAGGCAAAACGCATTTTGTTGAAAACATTTAGTGCGTTGCAAAAACTACAACGTAAAATACAATTAGAAAATAGCGAAGTAGGCTTTATCTATTAAAATATGATTTAATATAATACATTTTTAGGTTAAGTATCTCGTGTTGTAGTCAAATTAAATAATTAATTACGAAATTTTTATGAACACATATTTATTATTAATCATATTTTTTTATTAAATTGTTTATATACAGGGGACAACTCGATAGAATTTTCATTAATTTCGTCGATCACGGTGCGTCTGGATTATTAGGTTTCCCGGATGATTATTTATATGCTGATGAATTGAACGATGCGTTTACTACTATGAACAACAATGAATCTTATAAAAAGGTAACATTTTGTCGTCAAAAGATTTATAAAATGTTTGTTTAAAACATTAAAAAGTTAAAAACAGCCAAATATTTACCTTAAATGTCTAAACAATCTGAGCATAATCGTTTTATTTTTTCGATATCATTAACACGAAAACAATTATTTATGTATCTAAGTCAATTATTATTTATTGTTTATTAGTTTTGATTTTTTGAACAACTTTTTTCTCAAACGTGATATAAAAACAATTTGAATAATTTCCACAAATTGTCTTTTATATGATTAAAAAATGTTTTCTATTATTTATCACTTCATGGTTTTATTTTCTATATAATATCCTAACGATTACGTAACAACTAACAATGGTTATAGGTACTTTAATTACCAAGGTAGGACCAGTATTAAGATTTAATAGTTACTTTGGAGTACTTTGAACTTAAAACTGAACAATTTGGTTTTTATTAAAATTACATATGTTATATTATGGTCAACTTTTATTAATAATTTTTTTTTTTTGGGGGGGGGGGTGAACCCCCTCCACCCACTACTCACACCCCCGTTATTAATCATAGTTAAATGTTTTATTATAATATTTCCTACTTGAAAAATGTCCGTGAATAGATGTTGTTGTACATTGAAGCGTGTAAAGCTGGATCTATGTTTGATGGTATACTTAGTGAAGACACAAACAGTAAGTTTTATATTTTATATTTTTAATTATAGAACACTTAAAATATTCAAATACTGCTCATATCCTTTTCGTAACTCCAAAAACTTGACATTGGCCATAAGATCATTATTATTATTACTATTATTATTTATTATTATGAACATTTATACTACTACTATACTTTTTACTATAAACAGTAAACAAATTATTCAATATTTAGACTGCATGATTTTTTTTTGTTCTCAACAAATAACCAATGCTTGAATTGAGGGGGTCGGAGTGGCTCTTCTTTTAAAATAATATGTATACGTACTTCTCTACTCCTTCTAATTTAATACTCATCAATAAGACATTAACATTTTTTTTAAATTTGTATTAACATCCCTATTCTAATATTTTCTAATTCAATCACTGCAAGTCTGAAATATGTTAGACCAATATCAATATCGGTAATCAAAATTGTCCACATTGCATACTAAATTATATTTGTTTGTGCAACATGTGTACTAACCTAGTTCAAAGTCATATTAAACTATAATTTATTTTTATACAAATGTTATAAGTTGCGATTAAAATATTACAAGTTCGATTAAAATAAGAATTATAATATACTTCATTTATTTAAATATTTTTTGAAACTAGTTTTCGCTGTAACCGCGTCTGGGCCTAGAGAAAGTTCATACGGTTGCTACTGCCAGTCTGAATCTGGGCCGTACAAGACATGTCTTGGAGATCTGTTCAGTGTCACATGGATGGAAGATTTAGACAAGGTATACGTCATTTTCATACATCGACAGTAGTCTTAAACTTTAATATACTGTGCATCTATCCAATCAAATACATTAAAATACATAAAATACACTTAACACTCATTAAACTTAGGCAATACATCCTTAGATAAGTTAAGGGCTATATTATATAGCACCAAACTACCGAGTAACTACAGACGAGTCCACCTATTCGGATTAGTGATAAATGCTCAAATAATGTTAGGAATTTTGAGACTATGCGTTCCACCAATTTGACATTAATTGCCAATGATATTTCAAAAATTGTATTTTTAGAATTTTCCAACAGTTTTCTGTACGATTGCGAACATCAATACTACCAGCGTCCACAACCCAAAAATCTGAGTGTTTTACAACACCAGTTAATCAAAATCATTTCTTTATATTATTTTGTTTTAATTCGGTAAATGATATAAGGTACATCAAATTATCGATTTTTGGTGATTAGTATAAATATTATTTACCTACTAAGTATTTTATATCCTTCATTTTTCAACCAATTCTGTATATTTTTATATTTTAATAATGTTATGTAACAAAATTGTCAACACAAAGGTTTAATATAATATTGATTTAAATGTCTTCATTTCTATTCAGCCTACGTCGAAACAGTCGGCAAGGAAACGAACCGTTTTCAACGACTTCACTGTGACCAGAACCAACGTCACCAAAAGTAATGTCATGATTTACGGAGATTTGGACACAGGAAGCGAAAAACTATCTTCGTTCATCGGTTATAGAGGAAGTGGCGGCGACGACTCGTCGTTTGTGCAACAATCAGACGAGCTGAATATAAAAGTAAAATACCATATTATTTGTATTATTATTATTTTCTCTACGATTATTATTGAGTTTATCAATACTTTACCACTCACACGATACACGATAGTATTATTTTATTATATTGTAGAACACAGCGTCCAGTCGAGATGTGCACGAAAGCAGCGTAAAATATGAATTGGAGCATGATATGTTGTCACTTCCAGAAGCCCTCAAATTGACAGCGAAATTACGTAAAAATAATGAGGTAATTTCAATGATGATACATTTTGGGAGCACATTATGATCGTATACAGATCCAGATCATATACATTTTTATTCCACTTGTCAGTGAGCATTAGCTCAGCACAAGGGAAGGGTTAATTAGGCTTAGGACTCTTCTAAGTTCTAAGTGACTATTCCTGCAATGTTTCGAAATATTCTAATTCTTGTCAACCGCAAATCGTTCATTTACGCGTGCGTTTTAAAATATTCATTTGTAGGTATCAAAAAATGTTTGAATTTTGTCCTAGATGAGATCAGTCATAGATTCTGTGTTCCGGGACATCTACTCGGAGGTCGTGAAGGAAAGACCGGACGTCAAGAGCGAAATCGGTGAATACGACGAACCCAACAATCTAAAACTGAATTTGGCCATGTTCCCGTGCTACAGAAGTGTTTTGAATCTAATCACCGAGAACTGCTTTTCTTTGCCAAAGGTGAGTGTTGTACAGCATATTGATGTCACATTATCGTTTAATTACGTCTTGTTAGAGATTTCTATGTTGTCGAGTTGTACACGAGTACGAATTAAACGGGAAAAAAACTTGCTTTACGCGAATAGTAATAAAAGCGTTATTTGAGCAAGTATTGGTTTGATCGAACACAATATAATATTAAAATTAATTACGAATTGTACACTAATAACTTATTTGCACACACGCTTGAACAATAGTGCAACTATAAATTTACGAATAATATTATAATGGTGTACGGTTATTGTTCACAGAATCCATACGTGTTGGATCACTTAACGGTTTTCGCTAACATGTGTGTCGCCGACAATCAAATCCACGAAATGGTCGGCAGTATTGTCACTAAATCATGTTCGAATATTCCAAAAAATATAATAAACGTACAATAAAATCGTGTGTTAAAATGTTATATTATTAAAGTGTTATATTATTATTCAATATTCGGTGCGTTAGTTTAATACTTTGAATTTCCACAATATACTTCGATGTTTAGTAAGTGCATAGTAAAATATAAACTTATATCTGTTTTAGTTTTTATATGCATTGCTTTGAGAATTTTCATTTCAAAACAAGACTGAACTAATAGAAAACCGTAATTTATATTACTCTGTAGTCGACTGGTATGCTGTTTATTAAAGGTAATAAGTCATACAACTTTTAACTAGGTGTACCTATTACGACAGTAATTCAACAAGAAATTGCTTGTCACATAATAACTTTGTTTTGTATCAACCTACCTATATATTATTATTGTTAACAATAATTATTATGATATTATAATTACAAATTAGTTATTCCATGATCGTGTACGATCAAAGTCTCAAGAGTTTTATAAATTAAAACTCTCCTAAAATAAAAGTAGGTACTTACTACTTACTACTTAAATTATTTACATTTTTACTTTAAAAAACTGTTTAATACAACTTTAGCGTTTTAACCATAATTGAAAAAACCTTAACAATTTATTTTTAATGAACAAATTAATATAATAGTAATTTATTTTAGATCAAAATTATAATAATAATTTAATAAATAATAGAATCATAACTGTAATATTCAAAATATTCTTAAAATTATATTGTTCGTAGTTAATATATAGATAGGGGCGATGACGACGATAAATTAGACTAGAAATGAAATTTAGGTACTGTACGTTCATACTCAATCTCTGATGAATCTCGGTTCGTCGTGGACAGCATAAGCAAACAACCTTTACCTACCTACATAATGGAGTAATGGGATTTCAAAACTTTAAGATGCAATATCAAGATTTGATACTGGACCCCTTTTTAGTGCAAATTGTGTATTACATAACAATAGAATATCTACTACGCGAACTACGCAACGATTTTGGGTCTTTTCAGGGATCACTCTCGACATTTCCTCTTTGCTGACAATATTCTAAAACTTTAAAGACATTTCCACCTGAGATGTGAATTGTGATCGATTTGGTTATATTTTATTCTATTTACCTAATCAGATTTCCGGATGAATAATTGTTATTCAAATCACGATAAATATATAACGGCATAGGTCTAGGTTAGGTCCGTACTCAAACTTATCAGTATCAAAGTATTTTTTTTTTTCCGAATTCATATCAATTACCAAACTAACCATTTTCATATATCTTATAACACTATATCTTCCTATAAATCATTCGGATCCTATGGATCTATACAATACTATTATATAATACTAGCTGCTACCGTGCACTTTGATGCCCTTAAAAATGCCACCACATAATTACAATTACTCAATTATAATTTATAGTTACCTAAGTTACTAAAATATCTATATTACATTTTACACTAGTACTAAACAATATTTTATGACTGATATGATAGAACTGTTCAAAGGTTTTGTCAATTTCTTATTTTTCGATTCATCGATAGATCGATAGTCTCTTGTACATAATAAATGTACCTATATATAAATTTATAAGCAACAGGTAGGTAACACTTTAACAGAAAAACAATTCAAGTAGAAAATTATGGCTGGAAGCTTAGGTACCTATATGTTTCTAACAGGCAACGGATTCATCCTATATGAATATATTATGATGATAACATTGATAACATACGGACATACGGTACAATATTGTAACGGGAAAATTATGTTTTATAGAAACCCTAATACATAGGTACCTGGTACCTACTTTGTTTAAACATTCCTTATTAGTCTGTTTTATTAATATAACTATACCAAATAAAAAAATGTTGACATCCCCAAGAGTCCTTTACTCCGTTTTAAGCAATAGTTCTTCCGAAAATCTTTAAAACAGTAACAAAGAATATAAATCTTTGACTATACCTTTGATCCCTATTTAGTTAAGAATTATTATATGCTACTAGCTTACATCAACTAAATTATATAATATATGTACGACATCTTCTACCTAAAACTATACTTGTTATATATTTATTTTAAAATAAAAAACCATCATAATAACCTAATATTCGAAGTCGTCGCATATGTTTTAATCGATAAGGTGCCTTCACCAAAATGTAACGGGGATGGGGAACCTGTTGTAAACATAAGTACTTTAGTGGAGGTTTTAAGATCCTTTTGAATAAATAACTTAAACCTTAGCTAGAGAGCTTCAGGAAAGATAGGTAGTTCAAATCATAAGTTCCAGCTGATATAATTTATAATCACACAATCTTAATCAAATATTATTACAATAGTTTAATTAAATATC
This sequence comes from Myzus persicae, assembly GCF_001856785.1. Taxonomy (NCBI): domain Eukaryota; kingdom Metazoa; phylum Arthropoda; class Insecta; order Hemiptera; family Aphididae; genus Myzus; species Myzus persicae. The sequence goes on along the minus strand of NW_019102110.1, from coordinate 324,594 downwards.
ATACTACATTATAGGTATAATAACGAAGGACCTTCAAGCATTGTAGTCATACAGATGAGTTCTTTAGTGTGCGGGTTGCTGTTGGGCCCAGAACTATTGGACTTGATACTGTGCTCTCTTCTATATTATGTTAACAAGAGTGTAATAGTATATGTCTACGGATGACTATTATGTGTCTAGTATGCATTATTCCTTATTAGGTAATTAGGACTTACCTTCCTACCTAATTATGTTTATAGTTTGTAACGGTGTCACATATCCGTGATCCGTTACAACAGTCTACCGCCAACTCATCGGTGATATTAGTGTTACGCGCATTTAATACTTTATAGGTAATATAAATAATTATAGTTAATTAAAATCTAGGTACCTGGTGACTGAATATAAAAAATCAAATTCTTACCTCTAGTAAAATATAAATATTTGTTTAAATTTAAATTTAATTTGTATAGGCTCTAAGCGAAATGATGAATTTATTGTTTTTATATTGATGTGTGTGTGTGTGTGTTTAATGAATATATTATATAAAAATATTACAGAATTAGGCTAGGAAAAAAATTGGCTTAAAAATCTACAATAATGAATTATTATAGTGCTGCAAAGTTAAATAACATTCCTTTTCAATTATATTTTCACCTCAAAATATAATTATTTATTACTTATAAATTGTTAGTGTAATAAAGAGCGTATTTTTAGGTTCTTTTTAAGGTTAACAACATGATTCTAATACGCTCAAAAAAAAGTTTAAATTATTCTACAGATTCATAGTCCTTATAGGTACACTGATTAAATATGATTTTTTGCATCAAATAATTTAAAATTCTCTACATAAATGTTATATTAAGAAACAAATATATAATAGTAAAATTAGTAGTAGGTAGTCTACTTTAAGCTTTATACATGAAAATATTTACATTAATAATATGCTCACACTTGAAAATAATTATGGCACATATTTTCTGTGGTAAATTATTTAAATTTAGCCTCATTGAAACAATTAAACAATATCCAATTTAATTACCAACAAGTCATTGAACTATTTCTATAATTTTTCATTTTTTAATTCAAAACATGGTTTTTTTCTTTAAGCTGAATATGCTCCAATTCCTGAAATACCTATGCTTTAATGTGCAAAATACATTTTTTTTACGAATTATGATAAGTCGTCCACATTTTATAAAATTTTTTAACAAAGTCAATATATATATTATGTAAGCACCTGAAAATCCTCTCTTTAGACTTATTTCTATATTGTCAATTAGACTAGGTACTTTATCTGGGTAGGTACTATACCTGCTTTATCGACCAGCGACCACCGTATTTAAAATGTCTTTATCTGCATTTTGTTTGAATAATTTTATTATAAAGTATTTTTTTTAGTAGCCCGATCTGTAGTTGTCCTTATATTGTAGCAACTAGTAGTTATTGATAGTTTATTATAATTCACTTAGTGAGTGACACATTTTCAAAATCCCCATAATAATACAAAAAAACCAATAGAAATGTATTCTTTAAATACACATATACATTTTAAATAGAATATTTTGTATACATTTCGCAATAACCCAAATTTCGAATAAATATTATACTACTATTAATTATTTATGTACAGACGGGTAGACACTTTACAAATAATAATTAACACAATAAATGTATGCGTACGCAGATCGCCACGGTCTTGGGAAATTTATCGCAAGTCACGCTGAATTAAGTAAATATTAATTACTGATAACCGTGGAATTAAATATGCACTAAAAATTCCTAAATAATCCATATTATGCGAAATCATGTAAAACAAACTTAATGAAAATAATTCAAGATTGCATATTTATACCGTTTTATGTATTTGGGTATTAGCAGAGCCGTATTTAGGAATTTGACACCAGAGGGCAACAAAAGAAAAAAACGCCTAATTATTATACAAAATACAAATTGAATATAATATATTGAATATATATATATTGTTATATTTGTGTATATTATTAATACATTAAAAAAAATATTAGATCATTAAATATTGAAAAATATAAAAAATTGGCCGCCCTTTCATATTCAGCCGCCCGGGGCAACAGTACCCTGTAGCTCCCCCCTAAATACAGCCCTGGGTATTAGATACTAGTCATATAGTTTGAAATATATAGTAATAAATAGTACCTGTCCATATTGTGCAAAATATTAAAGTTGTATATAAACAAACGCATACATTTTAGCCTTTAGGTAATTAAATGAAAAAATAATTTAAATAATGATCAGATTATTACTATAATTTTGAATTCAGAATGCAATATATCGATACTTATGAAAACTCGTTGAATTCATAGCCCTGCTAATAACGGTACCTAGTACACTAATAATTCCTACCTAACAGTAAAGATATTATGTTAATTTGTAGGTGGCGTCTCAATAGTGATCATTTTTGCACTCCATAGGTTTGTAACAAACTTAATTGTTTGCATATATAATATTGTAGGTATACATAACATTTATTTCATTACCATATCAATATAAATCCTACATTTCTGTAGCGTGTGGTGATATTTGAAGCTATTGGTAAAAAAAACCTGTTTCAAATGTTGCCTAATTGGTAATGTTGCCAATTATATTTTATAGAAAACCGAATAAAAAGATTTAATAACAATTAAAGCTTAAATGATACCTATGACCTACCTATATATATCGAACAAGTAATATTATATTATGTATGTGAAAACCGCAGTCGGTAACCCACGTGTGGCGCTCATAGTAATTTTATGAGTAAAATTTATAATTTGTGAAAAATCACGAACTAATAAGATAGTATCGACTGGAAACTGAGAATTATAACGTTGTTTGTTTGTAGATACTTTGTTAGATTAATAAACCTAACAGTTATGAACTTAAATTAATTACATTTTATATGACTTTACATTTTTCAATTTTAGCTTAAAATCAGTTATATTCAAATTGTGGCCAATGATAAATTCAAAAAATGTATACTTATTTGTTGGTCCTTAACATCAAAAAGAATGTCGAACCTTGGTATGCGTATATCATGTATTGCATATTTTTGCTTATAAAAAAAGTCAAAACGTTTGGTATGAGAAAATTATGAAATAGTATTGTCAAAAATGACTCCCCAACATGCGTCCCTTGCTGATGATCATCCCAACATCAAATTTATTTTCATCAACTTTCCCTTTCACATGCTCAATACGAGGAAAATGTAATGTTCCATGAATATTATAAGCCGAATTGATCGTCTAAACTGTTTAAATTAAGGCCCCAACTCTATCTCCGCAACTATCAAATTCGCCGTTGCTGCCAATTTACTCAAAAACTTTAATATCTCTTAACTATTCATTAATTCGTTTATATCGTGTTGTATTTTGAATAAATATTAACTGTGTGGGTACTAATAGTTTCCATTATTTTTTATTATTTTATATAAATAAATATTTTTAAATCTCTCACAATGGCCATTTCTGCCGATGGTTAGTTAAAAAAGTATTAATTGTCTTTTTTTAAATTGTCTTGTGGTTCTACTCCCCACTAAACGTGATCAAATAAATTTTTTTAGTAGGCACAGGTCGGCTCTTTAGCAGACACTAAGAGTATTAATTTATTTTATTTAATAAAATTCCTGGTTGCATCTTGCATGAACAATCACTAAGCATTAAATGAATCAATAGACTGCTAATGGTCCCTTAAACATGATTTAATGGCCCATGTGGTCCATTAAGATTCAGTGAACCATTAAATTAATACATATTTTGTTATGCAACCCGGCATTATCAATTTATAAATTACCGAATTATTGACGAACTAACGTATATATAAGTTGCATATTTGAATATTGGATAAAAGTTTACACAAAATATTATAAACTTTTTTTGGTACAATCCATTTCAAAAAATTAGGTAAATGAAGGATTAAAAAAGACACAATTTTATACATTTGAAATGACTTCTTTCTGTGACAAATTATATGAGTTAATAATTCTTCATATCAATTTACATTGAATAATTTCAAATTTTCAAGTACCTACCTATTTTATTTTTCTTTAAAGTCATAAGTATTTGATAATTATTTTATTTAATGGAAATGAATAGAATTTTAAGATAATATTATATTTTTAAGTATTTTTCTCTTTTGAATAACAACGTATAAGTAGATATGTACATTTTAAATTTCATATGTTCATATTCCAAAGAGGAATGTTATACATGTGTCTAATAATATTTTGATTTAAAAAATCAAATATTGGACAATTAGATTATCAGTTATAACTTACAAGTTTATTTAAAGTTTAAAGACGAGTATAGTAGCAGTGGACCAACATTTTGAGGAGTACCACTTCACTCAGCTCATCTAAACTTAAATACAGATAATTCATAAACTATTCATCAAAAATTCAATTTTCATATTATATCGAAGTACTCCCAAAAATATTTTGGATAATAAAATAAAGTTAGTACTAAAAATGTATGTCATCATTAAAATATTATGACCATAAAAAATAGTCAAAATATAATTTTTTTAGTAAATGGTTGTTGCTTTTTAACGACATAAAATTATGTGAAAAAAATATTTTAAAATACTTCAATAGTTTTTGAAATAATGAATACTTTAAATTGATCACCCGGTATAATATCATCCATAATATATCGTATAATCATATAAATAAATAATATAAACGTGTGATTAAGTGCAATATTATATTGATTCATGCCCATTCCAAAAAACCGGTAAAATAATATTACGTTTCAATATGAACCATATATGGCCTCTATTTATAAGTAATAAACTAAAACATTTTAAAAAAATTAAAAAGTTTTAATATTTAATATTAGGTATGGGAAATATTGCAGCCTATATGAACTTTTTATATTCAAATAATTTATTGAAAATAATATAAAGCAGTTTGGAGTAGTTATTTTTGAACTATGATCACCTTTAACAAAATCATGCGGGTTTATTTTAATACGAATATGTAGTAACCTACCTACAATCAGTAAATGTACTAATTATGGTTGAAAATATAGTTAGGTAGGTATATCAAGAGAAAAAAATTGTAAATAAAACTAAATGTAAATAATTAAAATACTTAAATATATTCTGCAGTACATAATATTATAATAATAGTAATAACCTTTGCTGTTGAAGCTTTAACTCAAATAATAAAAAGAACTACTGTAATCAGTGTGTATATACTTATATGTTAATGTGTAGGTCATCTCATCATTAAAACTGTTTGACTACTATCAACAAAAACAACTATATTGCTTTATAAAGACGAGTAGAATAATATTATACAGACGTTCAGATAATAAAGGTACCCACTCCGACATCATAGAAATCGCATAAAATATGTATAATCCTGTACTTTGCAGCTAAATAGGTACAAAAAACAGTGCGAACGTCTAAAAATCTAAATAATCTAATGAAACGTTGAAAATATATTTTTAATTCGGTTTTTCAGTTGATACGTCATAAACTGTAGGTAACACGATTTAGGTAACACTTACATTTCGTTTAGGAACATTTATTCAGCGAACAAATGCAGTTGAAGTGTTGAACTATAACATACATACATTGCGTATTTGCGTCTTTATTATAATCTATGGTACACAAGTGCAGACTATAGTGCAAACATCGCCAGTCGCGATGGTCGAAAAAACGAAGGTATAAATATATACCCATGTAATATTATTTGCGTACCGTGAATAAAATTGGTATACAAATAACGAAATGTATAAAAACGTGTACATATATGCAGACGAATTCTCAGAAACTCGTGCGGGACTTAAAATCAATACGCACTCTGAATTTCACAGTGAGCGAAACGTATATTATAGTGCTAAGACGCATATTATAAATATTATTGCAATGTAAACGTCACGAGGACTTTGTTTTCGCATTTTCGTTCCAACGACCCGAATAACATATCAAATATTAATATGATATTTTATTAACCGACTTTAAACTAGTCTACTCGACGACTCGTCATGCTTATGTTATTATGACCTGCAATGGGCTATAGCTAAATAAATTAAATATCGGGGAAATTATTTCTTTGCTGAGTATAAGTAATGCACGAGTCGTCATAACTTACATCAAATCGCATAGCCACATTTAAAATTACTATACCTATATAATAATTAATAACGTTACTTTAATCACTTGGTTAAATGAATTTGTTTAATGTTGCAGCCTACATTAATTTTTAAATTTTGAAAGCAGTGAATATTGCAATGTGTGTTACTTTTGTTTTTTAATTTACCTCCAAATCAACACGATCCAGAAAACTAGGGTCAAAATTATATATCCTACATTTAATATTCATTTGTCAATGTACAATAATCTAGTTCAGGTACTACTTCCAATAAAATAATACATTTTTTTCTATATGGGTACATTCATTAGTCATTTATGAACATATTAAATAAATTGAACTTTATAAATACTAAAATATAGTTACTTATTACTTATTAGTTACCTGTATAGATAAAATATGATAGGTTTATTAAATAAGACCATAGATACCTGTTATAAGGCTATATCCTCCTGTACCCATTAATTATACTCATAATTTTGAAAGTGTACAACTATTGTAATACGTAGACCTACATTATAACAAATTAATACAACAACGTCATTATATAATTGTTATAATTTCATACGGCCGAGTGTTCATTATTATTATTTTACAAATCAACAATAAGTCAATAAAGTTTATATTGTACAATTTCAGTAGTGCAGTGCGACTATTGCTATTTATCATTTCATACTATTTTAGAATCAACAACAATTGATCACGAATAAATTGAACGCAAAAAGTTGAGCTCAAACAAATTCAGTGCAAAGAAAATTAAGTACATGACCTTTGAACGTAATAACAATAGTAATAATAATGAGCATAGTGTACATAAATAAGAAATTGAATTAAAAATATAAAATATTATAATAAAATGGTCAACCAAGTACACAATTATGATTTATCACATATTATAAATTTCTACATTTATTAAAACTCTTGAGTGCAATAATAATTATAACAATAATAATTATTTATAATAAGCAGATAGGTAGGTACCTACCAACCAATATGGTGTGTAAAGTGTACATAAATTACAAATATAAAATAGCTTCAATAAATGTATGATAAAGCACATATTATTATTAAACTGAACCTACTTCAATATTGCCAACAGTCAATTTTTAGCAATACCACGTGGACAATTGCCACCTGTATATGCAGACATATTCCACCTATAATAATGTTATGTTAGGTATGTATTTTAATATTGTATATGTTAATAGAAGCAATTCGCGGCATCTAACATTATATGTGTTTTTGAAAAATTAAGTTACTCTATTAAAATTTTAAATTATTCGTAAGGAAAAATAATGTTATTCATATTATTGAGTTAAATATTAATATGTTAAACATTTATACCTACGTGTATGCCGTATGGTAATGTAAATATTGTACTACGTATATTGCATTATATAGGTATTTATATTTGACTGATGATAGTGATGAGGTTATTGATAATAACTTGAGTAGGTAGTATTGGTTGGTTCTTGGATTAAAGTGTCAAAAATGTAGTTAAAAAAGTACCTATTGATTAATTAAAATAGAGTTTTATTTTGAATAACATTTCGATTGTTTAATAAATACAGTGAAATTTGAACATAATCCAATTTTATATTCAATTAATCAAATACATACTGAATAATAATGATGACTAAGTATTTAAAAATATTTTTATGTATTTGTATTAATACATGAGGATAATACATAATATTATGTTTCATACTATGTATACTAAGATGTATATATAATTTATCAATTTTTGTGTGTTTCAAGTACAAAAGGAACTACCTATATTATGTTATAATGGGTTTATAATATTCAACATTTTATATATATATATAATTCCCATTTTAATGTAACAAATAATAATTATTAATTAATTGTGATTTTTATAAGTAACCACATTATTCGTATATAGTCTACAAAAATCCGTATTCACTAAGTAATCTAAAATATATGAATATATCAAATACCTAAATAGGTGTTTACGGAATAAAAAAAAACTGTGGTCCGGTGGAGGTAAATTATAGCAATAATTTATTCCCTGTAATGTTATAAGTATAGTTAAACGTTGGATGGGTGAGATACTAAGATTATATGACACTATTGTAACACATAATAAAAAATATAATATATTTTTATAATATGATGGCCGTATAATTAATCACTTACTTTCGAGTACAACAATTCTGAATGATTGATCATGGATTCCAACCTACAAGGTGATTTCCAGAACAAAAACTATACTTTATCGATTTCACGCATTGTGGTCACGTGGATGCTCATATCATAAAATATATAATATATGTACAATGTATATTTAATGGGCATACATATGGGTACACCTGCGCTGATACGCAACAGATAAATACAACAATCAACAGATGGCTTTGTACAAGGCCGCCCAAAAAAATACGGATTTAAACTTTAAAGAAGAACTTAAAGTGGACTATTTTTCCAATTAGGAATGATTATCTTACACGATTAACTATTAATATTCAACGTTTTATAGTTCCGTATAATTTTATTTGCGTCCCGAACAAATTATTTACATACCACAGCTAATTAAAACTTATTATTTAGAATGTGCATAAATATCATTTTTTAATTGTATATGTAATATGACACTTATAATAAATTGTTGAAAATTTTCAAAACTCTTTAATACAACCTACATATGAAAATTGGTTTTTGTCCGTGGTTTAAAAGGTAAAATTTGTAAATTTTAATTGCAAAGACTCAAAAATGTAGTATTCTATTACAAGCTCGATAGTAACAAATATGTACACCGCTATTATACATCGTATAATGTTCATAATATGTTATTTTAAACATATTATATTCTAAGAACTTAGCTTTGATCTCGGTGTAATTTGCTGTATAGATCGAGGTAGGCATACCTATAATGAGCGCTGAACGTTTGCATTATTAATAATAATTTTATTTTTAATTGAATTAATTACATTTCTGCCATTTAATTATACAGGCTTTATTATCATTATATTATACTCGTCAAATAGAGAAGTAAAAGCAGTAATGACATGTCCAATTATACAAATGTTATATAATGGCTATTAGGTAACTATAATACTACGCACGGTCGTATTAAAATAATACTCAGACTTAAATAATTGATTTGGGTTGATTGGGTATAGACAAACACTGCACGGCTACAAGCACCCGAGATGTCCTTGGCTTTATGGATGTTATCCCGGTTAAAATTATATCATGCCTAATTACTGAACCTGGATGGAGCTGAGGATTGAATAGGCAGCGTAAGCTCTTATATGTAAATAATATAATATAATGCAAGGATGTAACTACGTATTTTAGCATAATTGAACACATTCATGTACGAAAACGTGTTTCGATTCAGTATGTCCTACATATTGTAATACTTGACTACTTGTTACAGCAATAATTAATTGATAAAAAAACGGCAGTAAAATGCTATACTTACCTATATTGTAAGAAAAAATTCGAGTCCCTTTATATAGTATACTAGTTGCTAGTAGTAAATAGTAATACAATATATACCTATGCTATAATAATTAATAGTATAATATTTCAACAAAACTATGTACCTATTAAATATTGACCTATATTATAAATTATATTATAATATAGCAAGTGGCTTAGGCATGATTTTTGAATGGAGGTGGTCGGAAGAGGATCAATGTTGAAAAAAACCTATACCTACAATACCTATAGGCTTAGGACGGTATATGATGTAGTCTTAGTGTCATGAATATAGATAGCTAATACCTACATTTTTTAAATAGGAATATTTGATATACACGAAAAACTTTAATTCAAAAATTGTTTCAAATAAATATAAACGAAATATAATGTAATAGTAATGTAAATAATGAAATCACCTAACAATCACTTCATATATAGTTACACATTCATATTACAATTGTTTTTTAAATAAACATACACCCGGAGAACTTGATCTGCTGTGTAGTAGAGGATTCGAGTCAGTTGTCTGATTCGTCACAGTTATAGATGTTTTAAATTTTAATTCAGTGATAAATTATTGCATAAATACGAAAAAAAGATTCTGAGCGAAGACAGTCGAAATCAGTCGTAAGCCACTATTTGTAGGAGGATATTTTATAATTTATTTTTCAGTTATTGCAATTTGTAACACCTATGTTGAAGTTGTTGAACTTATTTATGATACAAGTGATAATTGTTATAAATTATAATAATAATTTGATAGTAAATAATAATTACAATAATGATTTAGACAACATCAAATATAAGTTTTTTTTAAATAGCCCATGCTTCAGATTTTTCTTTACATACAAATATTCCCTAAAATCCTTTCTAGAATGTATAGGAATTCACAATGTTGATATAAGATGTAAATTAGCTGATATGATGTTCATTTTTGATATTTTAAATGGTTTTGCTATCTGCCCCGAGATCTTAGCTTTAGGTATGTAATAAATTTCAGAATTCTTCGTAAACACACTCCTAATATTGATTTATTTATGGTGCCGTTATATAAAACAAACACTGGTCCAAACTCATTCCTTCATAGAGCTTTTCTTTTAGCCAATACTATTTCTACAACTCTTGATTTTTTTAGTATGCCGCGTATAATGCTTTAACTTTACTTAATAATTTATCTATGTATAATTGACCTCAAATCTGTTAATTAGAAATTGATCTAGGTATATAACTTTTAAAATTAGTTATTTTTAGAAATCACAATTATCATCAATGTATTTTTTATTTATCTTGTAAAAATGCATTATATTTTATGTAATCTTGTAATTTTTCAATACCCTTGTATGTATGTTTTGTTGTTTATACATATTGTTAATTTATGTTTTATCCGTTGAATTTATAATAAATAAATTTAAGAAAAAATAATGTAATACCTACAATAATATAAAATATTAATAATATTAATAATATTTTATATTATTAATATTAATAATATTAATAATATTTTATATTATTATTATTAACTTATTTTATAGGTCAATAATCAATATTTCGTACCATTTTTCAAACATTTATTTTGTAAATAAAATAAGAATAGTTTCAAATTCATAATATTAATACTTTTTGATTTTTAATAAAAAAATAAAAATCGTCTTAGAAGAAATAGTTATTATTAGCCTATTTGGTTTTCTTAAAATTTGAACCATAAGTTTATAACTAAATGCTCATAAAAAATATTGTAACTATGTCATTTCAACACATGTAATTTCTACGAGAACAACAATTATATGAAATAATGTATTGAATTATATCAAGCTTATAATAAATAATATTAAAAATTATTATAAATTGTTAAGTGGTTGGTACTTAATTGTTGTAGCATTGCAAATAAGCTGAACACAAATGTATCACATAATGGTTTATGTGGTGGAAATTAACCACATTACTTTATGTGTCCCTTAATAATCGAATCCTCCCATCAAAATGACTATGCAACGTGACATTGTTATCAATCACATAAATAACAAATAATAAGTACTATGCGTCACATAAATTGACTGTGCATACGGGCATAAAGGAGGTACATAAAAAAATTAAATTGTTTTTAATAATGTTGAACATTTCAAATCCCTATTATAAGATGATAGTACACGGAATGCCAAAATTTTTTCTAAAATATTATAATATAAATATTTGGTGAAAATATTAAATTTCTATATGGTTCTTTATTTTTTATTCACAACAAAAGAATGAAATCATAATCTCATAATATATTGCTCTTTATTTTTGTTGAAATTTAAGTTTAGTTTTACATTGTAGGTATAACTGTATAAAGTAAATTATAGTATATAATCTTATAATATTATTATAATTTAATATAAGTTAATAAATTATAATGAATATTATTGTTTGGCGGCATACTTTTGATTTGCAGCCGTCTGTATTATATTATTATACAGTTAGTATAATGTTAGTATAGTAATATAGTGTTTGATAGCATATGCTTTGGTTCGCATCTGCCTGAAATGTATAATATTTTATTACATATTTACACCTATCATTTTATTCTTTATAATCACACATTTTTTTTATGAAAACAATAAAATAACAGTGTTCTATACATTATAATATGTATAGAACTACGGTAAATTAATACAAATATATAACATATTGTGAAGCAATTCAGCAATAAGCATTATCAATGATTACTGATTAGTGATTAGATATTGCACATGTATATACAGACACTAAAAAAAAAAAAACTATCAGATCTTGTTATTATATACTATCATAATATTATTCTTACCATCAAGTTTAAATTTCAGGTTTCAATTTTTTGTTGATCAATACTACCCGTGTCAAATGGTAAACAAAAATAATGGGAAGCGATTATTTCTTATAGAGTTGATAGGCAATACCTATATTTTATTCATGAGGGTTTGCTATAGTGTTGTATAGTGCATATTATAATAAATTGCAAATGCGATCGTAAGTGTTCGGGGCTTCCCCGAATTATTATTGCGATATTCATTACGAGTTACTCATTACTCATGGGTATTGGGTCACATTTAAGATTCATATAAAATATAATATTATGCTAGCTTGAATTCGAAATTTCGAGCACGCACATTTCACCATATCATGTCTAATATTGTGTTTTAATTTTTACTTAGACACGAATATTATAAAACGTAGGCACCAACCTAAAGTGGAAGATTCATCCAGAGTTATTACCTATAAAAGGTACTATCTAGTTTTTATTTAGAATACATTTAGAAGTAGTAATATTTGTCGTTTTTAGGTGTTGTAATAATGAGTTTTTTATTTCTCGTTTAATTATTTCATTATTATGGTGAGTTTCCTTCTTTTGTTTACAACAAACTTAAGTATTCTTAATTCCAAATTATCTATACAAATATTCAAAAGGGGTTCAAAAGTTGAAAATTGTAGTTTTCAGTACTTTTCAAAACGATTGAGAAAACAGCAAAAAAAAAAAAAAACTGCTGAGAAATCGAAACTCGAATACTTCCCCCAAACCATTTTTTGACAAACTAGCTTTTGTTTTTTGTCATAATTCAAAAACGTATTAATATAGTAATTAGTAGCCGATAAGTTTAATTAATATTATTCTTAAATTATCAGTGTTGTTGAAAAAATATAAAAAATATAAAGTAAAATTGGGCTGCTTTGGAACCGAATACAACAAAATTACAAACTTTATTCTTTGTGTTAATATGTAATTTTGTCCAAATTGGAAATTAAAATGTCTGTTAAAAATAACTGTATTTTTATATATTTTAGATTTCTTAATTACGGAAAAAACTGGTTAAGTGGAATCTTCTTTTAAATTTTCAATCCTTACCTATAAAAATTTAAAATTTTTAAAATTTACAAAACTACAAAATCATTTTCAATATTCCATATGATAAATATTGTCAACTGTCAAGATATGAACTTTAAATACTTATAAAAAAAATCGTGCTTACATATTTTTAATGTTTTTCAACTGCTATGGTAGTAATAATATACCAAGAGTCTTGTATTAAATTTTTATGATTTTTGACCCAATTACTAAAATTTTATTGACATTTGTAGAAAAAAAAAATGAAAATTGAAAATGTCCGTCAACAGTTTAAAACTAGTCAAAATATTTTAAAATTTGTATCAAGTATATAAATTGATGAAATGAACATATGGTGTAAATTTCAAGTATCTAAAGTAATTAGTTTTTGAATTACAACAAAATTAAGGAAGTCACTACACGAAAAATCGACTGAATATCCAATGTTGTAAGGGTGTCAACTTCAAAAGCTCATCAAAATGTAATTTGACTCTCGAGTGGAAATTTTCTTTTGATAAATTTAGACAAACTTATAAGGAATCTTGTATTCAATTTTTAAATCTTAGATATAAAAAGAAATATTTATATGAATTTCTTACTAAAAAAAAATTACTAATTTAAGTAATTTTTACGAGTTTCGTCAAAATTTTAAGTTCAAAAAAATTATTGTGGATTTCCGCTTTAATTTTTTTTTAATTTGAACTAACAACAACTTACGAGGAACCTTATATTATATTTGAAAGTTTTTTGATCGAGCGAAACATTTTTTATAGACATTAGTTTAAAAAAAACAAATAATAATCGAAAATTTCATATGCCTATAAATAGTTCAACGGAATTCAAAATATTTTGAAAATTGTACGGGTATAGAAAATGCGAACACCAATATTCAGTGAAAATTTCATGTATCTAAGGTTATTTTTTCAAGAGTTACACTAAAAACCATATCGATTTTTTCGAAAACTGGTTTTGCGTAAAAATTCTCGTTTTTCCTAGTATTTTTGTTTGTTTTTCCTGTTGCTTTTGAAAACTATTGGGAATTTTAAATTTTGAAATCCAGAATATAACCAACTAGATTCGCTTTCCTACCACGAAAATTTACTGGTTAAATTAACTTTTACTGATTTTTTAATTTTAATTAAATACTGATTACATATCACTTGGTTTTCAATATAATTGTCCAGCTTGGAATAATTATCCTTCTTCTTTAAATACTTCTTAATTAAATACCTATATACGTGTTATTAAATACCTATTAATAATGCTGTAATAATTATTCGCAACGTTTGAAAATATTTATTCGAATACTTTGATTGAAAAACTACTGCTGTGTGTGTATCTATTACATTAAAATGTATAAATAATAAAATATAGGTATTGTATTCCTGATAGTCTTTTCGCTAGTGTCAGGGATTTTGTTTGAGCACAAAGAGATCAAATGCAGTTGTAGGTACACTGACACACTGTACTACTGCTGAATACAACACATGTTGCTTATATTACATGATCACGTTATACAACCGCTCACGGCAGTTTGCCGAGATTTTGGGAACCATCGGCGGCAACGGATCGGCCGTCCTCGTCCCGCCAAGCCGGTAAAACGGCAGCTGCAGCTCTGCTGGACGGGTTATAATTTCGGCGCGGCGGAGGGGAAAACGCAAACGACGGCGACGGCGACGGCGACGGCAACAACAACATCAACAACAAGGACGACGACGACGACCGGATGACGTTATCACCCACTCGTACAACGCCGCCGCCGCCGCCGCCGCCGCGTTATCATCGTAGCGTTTTGACCGCCATTCGACGACGACGACGATCAGGCAAACTAACTACTCCGCAGTACGATATTCGGTCGCCCGGACGACAGCGCGCCAACCGCCAGTCATTCGCCAGTCGACAGTGTCAGACACTCGGCGTTCGACGCCGCTCGCAATATTGGTACCCTGTGTACAAGCGCTAAGCAGCAGCCGCCACCGCCACAATGACGTCCTCCGACCACCGTTGTTAGTTGGGCCGCCGTCCTTTTGTTTATTTGTTTGTTTACGCCTTCCAACGGGCACTGCGCCGCGGCTGACGCAATCCCGATCCGCCGGCCTGAACCTCTGCCTGAACCGCCATGGCCGACGACGAGGTAAGCAATGTCCAACTATCGTTACTGTAAACGTTTAATAATATAATAACACAACAACCATATCGATAATGATCGTTGAAGGGGGGTGGGTGGGTCGCATTTGTTCAGTCGCGTTGTTGTGTTACCCGTCCGGCGGCGGATCTAATGGTACTCGCGCCGATCACTGTCACCCATGTTGGTGCGAGTGTTTACGGTGATTTGAGGAAGACGGTTGTGAGGACGAGGTTACACGAAGTAGAAGAAAATGCACAAACATGAGGTATCACAAGTCTGTGCTCGCCGAGTCTGGTGGTTGTCTGATCAAAATCTTTTCGGTGGGAATACTACACTCTACCTCACCCACCAATGATGGTGTGGTTTGTGACTATCAACAGGTCCCTGCGAGATTGTTTGGGGTAGTGCCCGACACCGATACGAGTGAATAAAACCTCTGCGCTAGATAGGTCCTGCACACACTCAACCAGATTACTGCCGATTAAACATTTTGCTCACTCGATCCATTGTTACCTTATAAATTATAATAATAATAAGAGTTAATTTTTTCGTAACCTCATATCACGTCTATTCCGATAATAATTTTTCTGCTTATACAGTATAATAATATTTGTTTTTGTTTTTTGCCCACTCCAATAACAATTTTTGTTATTCTTAAATCTCACATAGCATCTAGTATACCTGCAACTTATGTCAGATATTTTCAATACTTTTGTGTAGTTAGGTATAGGTATTGTGTAAAATTATGATAATTTCATTGACATTTTATTCATAATAATATGTTTTTACATTGTTGAATATGACAAAAATAGTAGATACTTAATTTTAACCTTAATAACATTCAAAATAGAATCATTCAATTTAGGTATTAAAAAAGCTCTTAATTGACAATTGACGTGTTCAAAAAGATTTTTTAAATTATTTAACAAGGTTTAATCATCTATATAAGAATAATAAAGAGTCTTTAACATATCATTGTAGAAAAACATTTATTGCTTCTTTAGTTAAAGGGAATCATCAATAAGCCTTCAGCTTAAAAACATACTTCTAATAAATTTAACATGTTTATAATTATTTTATCAATGTATATTGTACACCATAACTTAATATCTATGTTAATAAATGTTTCATTTTATAGGTTGTTGTTAAACTTGAAGAATCTCAATCAATAAGTAATTAATTTTATTGCTAAATAATAAATGGATTTTTAAACACTTGTTCATACCTGTATTTTTTTTAGATGATAATATTGATAAAATAGAAGATAATGTGGAACTACCTCTTGATGATTCAAGTAAAGATAAAGATTATGAACAAGTAGATGAAGCTGATGATGAAACAACGATGGAAGAAGAAGAAGCACTTCCGGAATTGGAAGATCCTTTAAGAGAA
This sequence comes from Myzus persicae, assembly GCF_001856785.1. Lineage (NCBI taxonomy): Eukaryota > Metazoa > Arthropoda > Insecta > Hemiptera > Aphididae > Myzus > Myzus persicae. The sequence continues at coordinate 307,698 of NW_019102110.1, read as the reverse complement.
ATAAGATTTTTAGAAGAAGTAATATACTTATAGTATAACTCTAATAACATTAATATAATTGTATTATTATTGTGGTCTCTAGTTGTTAGATATTTGTTATATAAGTTATTATCTACTTTTTTTTATAGGAGAGTAACATGCCTATTCATGAACTTATGGTTATGTATGGATATTCAAAAAGTACTCTCCCGGAAACCAGTACAAAAAAAAAAAAGAAAAAGAAAAAGAAAAGCTCTTCAAAGAAAAGTAAAGATAAAAAAAGAAAGGTAAAATTGTAAATTTTTTATGGACCTTGTTTTTTTATTTTATATATTAATTATAATTTTATGTTAGAAAAAGCTTTCAACTTCATCTGATGGCGTCGCAGGTAAGACCAACATATTAAATAATGTTGCTTGATAATCGATACTACATACCTAACAATAATTTGTCTGGTATACTTTTCATTAACATAGATTTTGTATATTGTATTTGAGTGAAACAAAATTTGACAAGTATTCTTAAGTACTGATAAAATATAATTTTACTTTATTCATACACAATAATTAGGACCTGCAATTATATGCATTAAAAATATATAATAAATGTAAATTGTTTATTGTGGTAAATACGCTATAGAAAACTTCATCTTATTATAGTAAGTTATTAGTAAAAACAGTTATCAATTGAGTATTGACAGTTAGTTGAAATGTCAACAATGAACAGTCAATACATTGATGGAAATAAAAATAAAAATAATTGGAATGTGACTATAAATAGTGCAAACAAAATATATTTTCTTCATTTAATACACATTCAATTTTATCAAAATGCTAAAATAAGAAGAAAACAAAAATAAAAAAAATTTTAGGTATGTTTCCGCCAACTTTTTAGGCCATGATTAAAAATTATTTCAAACATAACTGCTTTTTAAACTAATATATAAAAATATACAAACGCTTACAATTCTGGGCACTTATAATAATAAAAAATATGTTTCTTAAAATTAATTTTAATAATTTAAAAATATTATTCACCATTAATCAATTTTTTTTTAGAAAAAAAATCCAAATCAACTGATAGACGAAGATTAGTTGAAGAAAACACTGGTGATTCATCAAATAAAATGTCAGAAGAAACATCAAAGGTATTTTTTTTTTAATAAAAGTATTAAATGTTATGAAATGATACATGGTAGAGGCTATTTTTGTATTATATTAATTTATTGTAGTGTCAAAATATTTTAAGTATTTTTATTTGTACTCTATCTTTTTATTAACTCGGGGAATGTGCAAAAAGTCATATTATATATGAAGTTATATTTTCTATGTGTAAAAATATAGATAAATCATTCGCATCATAATTATTTGGCAAAAAAAAAATATATATTTTGGTAACATTATCTTAATATTAATTTAAAGTTTTTAATAAGTGAATGTAAGTAATATTGTTCTAAATTATATCTAAATGAAATTTATTTCGCATCGGATAACTAAAAGTATTGCATACTTTTGGAAAAATAAAATACTTAAAAATTAATTTATACTTCATGTTTGCAAAATTGAAGAAATAACATGATATTCTCTTATCAATTATATTACACATTTTAGATAATCCGTAGAAATGTTCAGCAAAAAGTAGTTTTTATATGTTTTGTATTATCTTAAATATAATAAAACATTGAATTTTGAAAATCAAAACATTGTGTTACCCTATTGTTTTATTCATTTTAGGAAAATGAAAGTGTTAAGGATGGTAAAGAGTGTGATGAAGCATCAAAATTATTAGACTTATACATGGCAGAACTTGGTGAGTTAAACTATTAATAATTTAAATTCTTAGTTTATTTACTATTTTGGTAGAAAGTTGCTATCTAATTGATAATAAATTATTTATAATTCATTTTACAAAACATTAAATATTATAAATATACTATGTACATTAGATATATAGGTGTTATCGTTAAAAATAATAAAATGTTTAAATTAATCTGTTTGTTAGAACCGTTTTTTTCTGCTGTAGAAGCTTTTATTATTTAAAATTGAATAACATTTAAGAACCCAATTCACTGTTTTTGTCTTGAAACTATTAGTTGCACCTGTTTAAAATGCTTATACTTTAACTTTATTTTTTTTCAGACCAAGTACAAAGTGAAGATGAAGATGAAGACTATAGGCCTCATTGGGAACTTCATTGGAAGGTTTGATAAAGTTGATAGTGTCCTTATTAAAAAGATGTATTTTATAATGTATGTTGTGTTTTTAGAGCGTTAATGTTGGAGTAAATTTTCAAGCTCTAGTAACAGATGGGTTATCGACATATGGTGATGTAATGCCTTATGAAAATAATGATGAACTGTTATGGGATCCAAATGTATTGGGTGAAGATTTAATTGAAGATTATTTGACGAAAATCCAGCAAATTACAAAGGCATTAAAGCCAAAATCTAAAGTTGTTGGTATTCGTGATAATGAAAAAGTAATTATTAACTTAAAAGTTTTATATAACTTAAAAAATAAAAACAATTTAATTTTTAAAAAAAACTTAGTAAATATTCCAATGGCTTTTTACTTTATTTTGTATCACTGATACAGCATGATATCACTGATCTACAATTGTGCAATTATGTTTTTTGGGGTTAGTAATACATTTTTTAATACAAAATATATATTATATATTTATTCCGCTTAGCCAAAAATAAATTGAAATAAGCATACACTGTAACCTTTTAAATTTAATCTCTAAATTTATGATATTGGTGTATGTTGGCAGACTGAGACATCTCAATATTTACACTGCTTATGATTGTGGCATAACCGAACTAATTCAAAAATATTCTAGGATTGGTACACAGTTAATGAAGTTAGGAATTTACATAATTATTTTAAAATGTCAAAAGTTTAGTTTGCCATTTATCAGAAATATTTAAACTACCTACAAATTGAAATCATTTTATTTTATTATTCAGTAAACTTTCAGTTTCATTAATATTCCTTAATTTTTATAGTAAATAATGCATTTGCATGTGAACATTAACTTAATAACTTTTCTCTTTTTTATTCATTTTCATATTTTTCAATGTGCAACTTCTTGTCACTTTTACCTACAAAAGAAAATGAAGGTTGTGTGTAAAGTACCTTCACATACAATATTATATGTTCATATGTTTTTCTATTTTTTTTTCTTGATAAAGCTGTACAAGAAGCTTAACTCACGACACACATTTTTTAAAAGTATACAATTTAGTTTTAGCAAAAAAAAGAATATGATCAAATTAAATAGATATTAGATACCACTGTTGTAGACATAAACAAACTCCATTTTATAGAAAAGTAGTTTTTTGTGCGTTGTCTTTGTTCATATTAAATAAGATTTTTTTAAAAATGGTTAACATACAAATTCTTCATTTATAAATGTGTATAATAAAGGATATTGTTTTTTGGTTTTGTTGGCATTATTAATATGTTTTTCAAAAATTTTAATTATTTTGTTTTATTGTTTCTTGAGTGTTATACTTGTGGTTAAACTAAAGAAAAAATATATTTTCACTAAAAAATACTGCTTTAAACTTAAATATTGTTTAATTTATGTTAAAATAATTATGGTCACTTATTTGAATTCCACAAATATCAAAAACTAGCTTATCATTTTTACCATAGAAATGGTTTGTAATAGTAGCTGTAACATGTATTGAGTAATGTTTTTAAAAAGACTACTAAGACTGTATTATTTTCATAAGCACTTACTTTTTTTTTAATTGTACTCTAGTTGTCAATTTTATGTCCATGATAAACAGTGTTTTAATTTATCTGTTCAAATTTTAACCAAAAGTCAATATTAATAAAAAATTACGGTGCAATATTATGTAAAAGGGCATAACAATTATATTTGTGTGCACATATTTTTAGGTTTTCCATGCCTAAGCCATATTATTTGAAGCTTTTAATATTTAGTGTGTACAAATGTACAAACTCAAACCTTTGTAATAACTAAATAATTCATAATATTTATATTTTTATTATAAATTAATTTATATTTTTATTGGCAGGCACTTTACTTGTTAGTTCAGTGTGGTCATGATGTGGCTGAAGCTCTCAGAAGAATGTCATTAAATGTAGTACCTTTGGAGAAATCATTAAGTGTCTGGTCAGAAGATGAAACATTGAAGTTTGAGATGGGATTACTAATAAGTGGAAAGAATTTCCATGCCATACAAAAAGAGGTAATTTAAAAATTGTATTTATTTCAATATTGGTTATGGCTATTTAAGAAAGCAATTTATTTTGTGTGGGGCTATTAATTAAGTAAAACCTAACCTTCCTTTTTACTTTTATAATGCAGTTATTTATTATCTGATTTTAAAATTTTTAATTACAAACTTACATATAATTCTTGGTACTTTTTACTCTACTCAAAGAGTCCTCAGGGAGTAAAAACTTCTGTTTTTCAAATTAATTCAATTTAATTAATTTAATTAAATTTAAAAGAATCCCTTGTATATTGTACATTTTAAGTAAATAATTTTTTTGAAAATTTTGATGTATCATAACTAAAATTTTAATTAAAGGCGCGGGTTATTTAAATGTATGTCTTAAAGATAAGATTGTTTGATTGTCTTACAATTTATTTTCCAAGCTTTTATTAATTAATTAAAACTGAAATTTTTTTTCATATGTATGTATTGTAATTTAGGTACCTTATTTTGTACATAACATTTTTTTAGAGTATATTTCAAATGCTTATTTTTTGTTGTTTTAGTGTATACATATTTTGAGGGTTTTTAGTACTGGAAGTTTTCAATCTTAATAATAATAATTATTGAGTGACGAATAAATATGAAATATTAAATCAAGAGTAGAATTTTAATTGAAAACATGAGACGGATTTCTGTATGTTTCCAGACCCCTTGATTAATTGGTCATGAATCGTCTCCAATCATATGCTGTTGTTGTACAGTCGTAAACAATTGTTACCAATTATGTGCTGTTGTCATACGCGTTTGGTAGCAATAGTGGGGATGAGTGATAGGTGGGTGAGTGGGGGTTAAGGTAATGATAACCAATAATGGGAAAGTCATGCTTGAACACATTGTGATTTCGTCTGCCGCTCAGTATACTCTTAAGTTGATGAATATAGTGTGGATGTATAGTATAGTGGTCTCCAAACTGAGACCAGAAAACAGGTGTTTACTGACTAACACATTTTGAAAGATTATTACACATAATAATAGTATTTTATAATATGATAATGTACAATTATATACACATTGAAAATTAATTATTATTTTTAATTTAAGGTTAAAACTAGATCAGTAGCAGAGTTGGTTCATTTTTATTATTTTTGGAAAAAAAGTGACAGGCATGATCAATTCGAAAGAAAACAAGTTTCAATGCGTCCAGAAATGAAGTAAGATAATATCAATTATCGGGACTAATTCATTTATTTTATTTTGTTATTAGAATAATTCATAGGCTCCCAACCTATGGTCCGCGGACCACTAATGGTCCGCGAGACATTGTCAAGTGGTCCGCGAACCATACTTACAAAATGTAAAAATATTTTAATAATTTCATTTTCCTTTGAGGTATAACACTAATTATTGACAATCGTATATAGTACGTCATTTATTTATAAATTTATATTACATAGTGAAACCCATGTTATTAAAAGCCTCTTATTCATGTAATAATTATCAAAATTCTAAAATATGTAAAAAAAAAATTGATTCTTATTTGTAAGAAAAATAAGGTATATAATTGAGGTGGTCCGTGACGTATCGAAAGTTCTCATAGTGGTCCGTAGTACCGAAAAGGTTAGGAACCACTGGAATAATTAAATAAATAATTAATTTAATGTATAGGTATTTACTTAATGTTTTTCAGAGAATATTTTTTAGTATTATTTTTGAATTATCATGTGTTTATACAATTATAGGCTATTAGTTATTCATTATGAGTTAGCCAATTACAGCTTATTGTAATATGTTATTCATACATTAAATTAAAAAATTTCAGAAAAAATTTGAATATTTTTGATGTAAGAAATTTAAGAATGCCTACTAAAAAATATTTAAAATCTAACCTAAATGTCAATAATTTTATTTTATTTTAAATTAACATAATATTTTATTATTATTTAAATTACAGGCAGTGGCAACATTGGGAGTCGGAAGAAGATCAAGATAGTGATTTTGATACAAGTATGTTTCCAGAACATAGTCATGATGATAGTGAGGATAGCTTGAACGCTGCTGAAAATAAAGCACAAATGAAGTGTTTAATTTATGCTGATCGCAAAAGACAAGTACGAAAAAAAGCAACAAATAATGCTTGTAGTAATACTAACACTAACACTAACACTAACTAACATTCAGTGCACCCCTTCAGGTACACTTATAAGCCATGAAATATTAAACTATAGCGACTATTTTGCTTCCCTTTTCCAGATTGAGAATTAATAATTCATTCAAAAATTGTGTTATATCGTCAAACTTAATACAATGTAATAGTTCTTCATGATTACATAATGCCTGACACTTGGAAACCGTTTGAGAAATCCACAGATAATGTATAATTACCCATTCAAGTTACATTTGGAAATAGATACTTCAATAATAGTTATTCTCAAATATCAGATTAACTTAAGTTTTCATCACAATGATATTTTAATTTCAGACATGGTGATACAGGTTTGCATAAAATACAAAGTTGATCTTAGAGCATTATATAACTAACATATATATAGTATCTTAAATATTAAATTAATATTTAAAGTATAAGTTAGAATTTTAATTTTAAAAAAAATAATTTAAGATAAGAAGTTATAATAGTTAAGTGGTATTTAAAATTTTATTTTAATCCATATATGACCTAAATTTTAATTAAACTATTTGCATTCATATAGATTTATAATATTTCGGACAAAGAAAAGACTGAATTTTAAATAGCGTATTTCCAAAATGTTATTCAAGTATTAAAAATATTCCGAACAGCTTTACATAATACAATTCAAATTTCTTTAACTACATTCTTTTTTCAAAGCTATTATTACACAATTTGTAATAAGTTTATTAGTATAATGAGTTCCTCAAAAGCTTTAAAACAAAAATAGATTAATATATATTTGTTTAAATTACAATAAAATCAAATATTTGATATCCTAATGATAAAGTTGAAAGTTCTCAACCTTTTTTTCATTAATAACACTCAAACAGTACTGTACGTCTGTACCACACACCGGTTGAGAACAAGGTACTTATTCTATACATTCTATATTTTTGTTTAAATTTCTTAAATTTGTTTATTGGAAAAATCATTTAAAAGAACATTCAACAGTTAATTTTTAATTTTAACTTGAAGATCTGATCTTTAATTTAAATGAATAATTCTTTCTATATCTATAAAATCTACTGAAAAAGTATGAATGGAGATGTTAAAATGAGTTAAACTTAAATGTTTTTTTCTATATTTGATTTATTTAATTTAACAATATTTTAAATAATAGACTTATAAATTAAACAAATATTTAATATTCCTATTTGGTTTAATTCTTGTTAATATTATAGGTTTAGACATTCCTTTTTTATAACTTAATTAATACTATGTACTTATTAATTAGTATATAGTAACATTTATTTATTTTTATGTGCGAAATATTACCTAAAATGTAATATTTATAAGTACATAGTATCCATATTAAGTAATAATATTTACCATATAAAATAAATAGTCAAACTAACCAACTTAATTTAATAAGAGCCATTGCATATAGATTTTATTATCCTATCTTAAATTAATATGCTTAGCTCTAAATGTGATCTGAATAAAAATATTTTGAAAGTCTTGTCCTTTAACATTTCTGTATAACCTCCTCATTAAATACCTAATATTCATTTAAAAATTGTTCAAAATATGTATGAAATAGATATACATAACTTTATTTTGAGTGTAAATCTTAGTCATTAAAAAAAAAAATATATATATACATCTATAAAACATTTTGTGTAGGTAAAAATTATAATAATGCTTATGATATATTTATTTCTTTATGCCATAAACCAAAATAAACTTTTTAGATATTTATAAAATACTAGGCATAAAGTTAACATTTAAAATACTTAAATGGCTTTTAATTTTGCAATCCCCGATTATTTTAGGAACCATTAGGTCTAAACTAAGCAATTTAATTTTGCTTTTTTAAAAATAACATTCAAACTTTAATTTATAAATATGCCGATTAAATAGTTAGAAAAAAAATAAGTCTAAATGATATGGATGTAAAAACCATAAAGCATTTGTAAATAATGATTTTAAATTTATTTTTATTTTTTCTCCTTTCACTTAAACTATTCTTAAACATTTCACTCTCAATTTTTGAAAAAAGCATAAAAATCAATTTTACTGAGTTATGTTTATCATGTTCAGCATTATTGTATTAAAAATTTTAGGATTTACTTGTCATCTAATATTTTGATGTTAATGAAGTTATAGTATAGTTATAACTAAATTATTGGTGTTATGTTACAAATTGCTTTATCTGTATATTAGTTCTATGATTTTCAAAAGTTATTATAATCTACAAATATTTGTGTCAAATATTATTATGTAATTTCAGTTGTATTTGAGTTGACTATTTATACAGATATAGGTGAAAAATATAATTTAGTTTAAAACATCTAGAAATTAAACTTAATATGGTTTAAATTGTTTGCCTTTATAAAAATATTTTTAATATCTTTTATTCATAAATTGTTGTATTCAAACAGACTCGATAAATATTTTTTTTACCATTTGAAATTACATGAATTACTACGTCTCACGAATTAAGAATAAATTAATATCACATTTTTATTCCATGATTCATTTTATTACTTGATGAGTAATATTAAATATTTTATCTAAATAATTCTAAATGGTATTCTGAGCAGTAAATTGTACATCAAATATTATATTTTAATGTTCAAAATTTAACTGTTGATAATTTAAATGTGCATAGGAATCTTAAATACTTTAAACCAGTGTTTCCCTAACTTTTTGCAATGGCGACCCATAAATTTAATATTTATTTGGTACGCGACCTGCCACTAGTAAAATAATCAAGTATGGCATAAATTAATACTATTTTTACTATAACCAATTTTATCATACTCTCCGATAAGATAACAAATATTCCATAATCGTAAAAAAATAATGTAAAGATTACTAAAAATATGTAATACATTCTACAATACTAATTGGACTTCACATTATTATTATACAATATAGAGGTATTAATTTACAGCTAAAAATAACAGTAATTTTAACTGTGAGTTGCGACCCATCAAAAAGATTTCACGACCCATGGTTTGGGAAATGCTGCTTTAAACTATACAGTAGTATTAATTTATTATTGAATTTCATGAATATAACAATAAAGCGAGTTTTTTAAGAATATGCAAATTATAACTTTACCTTTAACTTGATTTAAACTTGATACACTTAGTTTTGACTGCAATTGAATACATAAAATCTCAAGTAAAGCAAAATTGAAGGATTAATCTTAATTCGTGATGACAATAATATATTATTGTCCTGTCTAGCATATAACTTTCAAAATTAGTATTTTAAATTTATGAAATACTTGTATATAATATATATATATATAAGTTTTAAAATCATTTATTTAAGGTGTTTATAATAAGTGTTACTCATTTAAGTTTTAAAATGCTGTTTATTTTTTATCATTATATTCACTGACAATCCTGGTTGAGTAATTAAAGTCAGGCCAATTATATAGTTTAGTATTGAAAACATCTGCAGTAAAAACCATGTATAATGGGTTGAAAATATAAATGTTATAAGTGGTAGCTTAATTGAAAAGTTGTATCAACCAATATCATGTATGGATATAATATGTACACATTTATTTCAATTGAGCTATCTGATGTAATTATAATATATTTATACTGTATTTATTATCAAAAGTGTTGTTGTTTGACTTAAATTTTATATATATGTTTCACGAAATAATTTTATTCCATCATAACATTTAAAAAAAATAATTTAATATGAGAAACTACCTATCTAGTTATGTGAAACAAACACTAAATGCTTAGTACCTGCTACATGTTCCTTTTTTTCTTATCTCCAGTTATGGTTAATTTTTCACTGTGCATACATAGATTTAATTGTTGGATTTTTATTATTGTTTTATGTTATACTTTTTCAAATAAGCATTGTAAAAATACTGAAAATTCAATCATTAAGTGTATGTACAAGTTTTTACTGTACTAAAGATGGGTAATATTCAGTATAATAATCAGATACAATTTAAAATACTAGATTTGTAATCAATTATATTAAATTTTATTGTATAATTAAAAACATTTTCTTTTCTCATACTTAAAAAAAATAAAATATCAATCATCCAATATGTTTATGATGTACCTACCTCATCTGTTTAATTATTACTGTTTTTTATGTTACATCTGATAATATATTTAAAAACAGTTTAGCTAAAATCAAATTATTTATTGAATATTTTATCATCCTAACTTATCTTGCCGTCCTTATTCTGGATGATTGATATTTTACAATGTGTAAGTTTATTTTTATTGCAGAGTAATATTGTGTTTACTAAGCTCTGCCACTATAGCTACTAAAGTAATTATTCAATATCTATTTTATATAATATATACAGACATTGTGTTTAATATTTATTTTTGTCTATTTTATTTAGAAATTAAATATATGAATATTTATAATATTATGATTATATTTTAACGCCATAGATAAAACCAATGGAAAATTGAATTATATAATAATAATAATATACCTATACATTTGTTTTCATTAACAAATTGTATATTTAAAAAAATAATAATAATTTTATGTATTGGAGTATACTTAAATATATGTTTTTAATCTCCAAAATTGAATGTATTACTATTTATTTTTAACTATATATGTCATAATATAATATTAAGTAATTTATATTAAATTTCAGATATAGAATTATATTATTATCAACAGTATTACTTATTTCTTAGTATAATTTTAGAAATCAATGAATAAGTTGAAAAGATCCTTTCAAATGCTTATCTGAAAATGTCAATATATTTTGATTATTAGATATTGTGTGGTATGATGGTATCATCATTGTTAATATTACACCAACCTTATTGTACTTTAATAATTGTAAAAAGTACCATCTTCTTTTCTTGAATATCCATGGTTAGTTTGTGATATATGACTACCAACTAATCCAAGTTTAATACTATTTATGTCTTTTCGTTCACCAATTAGGCCACCCATTTTCAATGGATGATTTCTAAATAGCTTTTCCACTTTATGGTCTGATCGAATATTATTCATTTGTTTCCTTTTACCAAAAAATGTATCTATTAGTTATACATTATAATGCATTTTGGAAACTTTTAACCTATATAAAACTGACTTGACTTATAAGTATGCACTAAGGACATTGTATTCTTTATCTCTATAATTTGTTTAATGTATTTAAGAGTTTAACTGGTTTTTCCATATTTATTATTGACGGAAAAGATACTACAGTTAGGTTTCTTATAATATATTAATTAAACCTTCATCAGAATTTTAAACAGTTTGGAGGCACATGTAAAATTATAATTGTATGCATTAGTTAAATAATTAATTAGTATATAGAAAAGTTATAGTATCCGCTTTCTTTAAAAATTGTGCTTTTCTCTGGTAAGTTAGTATACTAGGATATAGTATATTTCTGAATTGTATATGTAAAGATATTCATCTTAAACATATACCTAAATCATTCAATATTCTGTTTTGAAAACTCTATAGTTTTAGCTGCAAGTTAAAAAATTTATCACACATTTTGTCATGATTTCGGTAAATACTTACTGCAGCATAATAATGTATAATACTAGTATTATTGAAGTAAATCATCTTTACAAAGTGTACAAAATCAAAAAAAAAAGATAATTGCCACTATTTTAATAAAATATAATAATATTTGGCTTTCCTTTTTGTAATAACAATCATAAATTAATTTCAACTTGACGTTTTATTATTTTATTTTATCATAATACAAACTTAATATTCGACCATGATGCCGACCGTTTCGGGTTCTTTTTTTCATTGCTTACCCTCTACAAAGAAGTTTCACTTCATCAAAAATACTTGCAACACGCACTTTTTTAACAACAGTTAGTTAGATGCATTTTTTTTTACAAAGAATAGTTGAAGAATAGGTATATAAAAATATAAATTAATAATTTTTAAAATATTTCCACTAAAAAATAATTTCCATCATTTTTCTTACTTTTGTATGCCTAATGTTAAAATGCGCTCTCTGGATTATTATTACATATTTACATAATATAATAGGTATTGTCAGATAATTGTCTCACTTCAAACACTGTATAAAGGTTTCTTTTTGCATGCACACTTCGTTGGTCCTGGGGAACGTCAGCCCCGAATGGCTGTAAACAGACAACAAAGCTGTGTCTAGACTGTCGTTAACCACATCCACCTGGGGCACCCATTGCACACATCTGTGTTCACTGGCCACTGTGTGTTTCTTGTGCAGTTCTGTACAGGGTTTTTTTGGCTGCAACATTATTGTGTTTATTATTTAAAAATCCAAGGTTGGACAAGATGACTATTTTTTTTTAACTCGTTAAGTTAATATGGTAAAATTTAAGCTTTTTTTATTACTTGTAAAAGTTACAAATTAATTAGAAAAAAAAGTAACTTAACTTAATTTTAAAAGTTTCTTTTTTTTCATATAAATTTTAAAATTATGCCTTTAATAAAGCTAACTAATAACATAATAATTTAATAAATGTCTTACAGTTTTAAATAAGCTTATGTATTAAAATTAATTACTGTAAGTTTTATACCTTGATAATTAAATTAATGACGAATTTCAACTAAAAGTTTTTTTTACATATTTGTTTACCTAATTGTCCACAACTACGTAAAACAATTATTATTATTACGAAATTAAATTTTAGTATATTATTATAAATAACTTTTGATACCTACTTCTGATTATTATTACTTTGTTTTTATAAAATTAATTTTTACACAAGTGAATATATTTTAAATCTGTGGTTTTAGGAAACAAATAACTTAACCAAAACCATAAAATTAACTAACTCATAAGTTAAATGTATAACACGGAAAAAAATGAACTTCTTAAGTTAGAAGTTACTTCTAAAAAAAAAAGTAACTTGTTATGTAAATTAACTTTAATCTTTTAACTCGTTAATACCCTGCAACCTTGTGAATATGTACAAGATGAGAAGATACAAATTGACACGTCTGATGCTTGCAATATTTATGTGTAGAAATTGAGTTTACTTGCACATTTGTTGAATGTTTAATTTTTTTTTTCAGTTTCTAATATATATTTATGTTCTTTGTGCCATTTCAATATGGGTTATGAGTAATACAGTGGTATTGGATTTTATAGATTTTGAAATTAATAACCGATAAAAAGAGAAATATTCCAAAACAGCTTTTCAGATACAGTGTACTCTCGATTATCCGCTGTCTTCCACGGGATCATCTACACACCTATATGTATACGAAAATGTATATATTTACATTATTAATCAATGTTTTAAAATGTTTTAATTTGGTGATAATTTGTGATAGCCGATTAATCGATAACTACTTAAAATACAATATGCTTACTTAATATTAATACATATTATGTATGTACATATAAATAATTTCAATTTCCAATTTATTTTGTATTATTTATTTAATTTTGTGGAATTTGTTTATCCCTGGATGTCCTGCCACCCTATTCCGCGGATAATCGAGGGTACACTGTAGTTATAATCTGAAAATTAACAATTCAAATTGTATACAATCTACTGGGAAAAAGCCATAAATTTGAGTAAATAATGTAGTTTATAAATAAAATGTCGTATTTAAAAAGAAATAAAAATAGACATTATACCAGTCAATAATTTGTAAAATTTAATCATACCTTTTCCTTATATTGTGATTTACAAAATATGTTAAAGCCCAATATATCGATTTTTTACTATTTACTGTACACATGTACGTTGACTACGAAAGAACACGTTGCTTATATTTTAATCATTATAAATCTCCACAGCATTTAAAGCCAATTCAAGATACTTATTCATGGTACTTTTTTATATAAGTATCTATTTAATAATACAATTTTAACTTGTAGGTATGAGGAAGATTGAATTTTAAGGGGTGTAATTTAGGCAGTATTACTGACAAAAATGTGTTGTTGGAAATCAGGTAAAATTATTTAGGGGCTAAACACTTAAAATACATCAATGCAATACAAATCCAGTTATGATGAGTGGTTGTTCACACAAATGGTTAACCTAACCTTCCCTGAGTAATATGAGTACCTAATATGACAGTTTGTCTATATATCAAACATCATTCAAATGCTACATAAAAAATCTTCTAAAATGTAAAAATAACCGTTCAGGCCATTAAAAATAGGCAATCGTGCGCCCTACAGGGATCCTCCCCTAACTGGTCTGTTTGGCAAACATTTGTTCAGCAGACTCTTTCTCCAAGAATAATTGATGTGTTCCTATGCAAAACGTGCTATCTCCATTTTCGATAAAATTGAGTTATACATCGATTCTTATGGAAAAAACGGTGGAAAATCGATTAAAACTGTGATTTCTTGTCAAAACATACTGTATCCCAACTGAAATAAAGCTTAACCTATTGCTTTTTTTTCCAAAACGTAATTCTATATTCCTTTAGAACGTGCTGTTTCCTGTACTAAATCATAAGTCACACTTCTCATATTTTTCCAAAACGTATTATATCCATTATTATTTTATTCATAACGTGTTGTTTTCATTTCACACCAAAACGTGTAGTTATTACCGATGTTATGGCTATAAAGCAATTAAAAAGATATGCTTATGCCAATACCGTTAGTAATAATAACAAAATTATTCCATTAATTCGTATTTAAATAATATGATGTAGTTTATTACAAAACCAACAATTATAAATAGAAATATAATATGAAATTAGTAAAAAAAGTTATGTAATAAGCCTATCTATATGAATATACCTATGGTTGTAATTTCCCGCCAAAGCACATTATAACTGCTCTTGGCTTCTTTGTGATGGTACTATAAAAGCTGTGTTACCGAGTTAATATTCAAAAACCCAAATTTCCAAAAAAAATATACCTACTTAAAAGTTTAATTCTATCTTGTCGTGTATAATATTAACTCATAAGTCATTTTAAGTTTTATTGTGTACAATTAAGTATTGGAAGGCATGTATGGTGATAGTATAAGGGTGATCTATGTGAGCCAAGCTTATGACAGGTAAAGCAACAAACAACTCTGTGAGTACTTTTAATATACCTATACCTACCTACATTTGATTGTGTACATTTTATTATTTACTTAAATTTGTTCTACAAAAATAGTCTTAAAAAAAAAATTTTTTTCTTAAAGGAACCATACATAAATCATGAAAAAAAGACATTTTTATAGAAAAGTAAAAAAATTTTTTTTTTTAAATATTCAATAAATGATTTACAAGAAAAGTGGGGTTCTTTTTATTTTTTTTTCTTAAAAGTCACCCGTTGTAAATTATAACTTTCATTTTTAATGAAGTCTAATACGTTACCGAAGTCACCTCATTTTGAGGGCCGCTCGGGACAAAAATAAACTTTGATCTTAATGCTTATTCTTATGTTGTAAGATTTCAACATACTTTGAGAAGGATAGGTACATTATTTTCGTATTTTAGAAACAAAATATTGATTGTACATTTTTTTTAAATGTTCTAATCTATCTTGAGTCACCCCATTTTACTTTACTCAGTAGTTTTTACATTTTTTTTTTCGTTAACTCAGTATTAAAATTTAATGATTAATGTATAGTATATACTATATTATTACATTTATTAGGTATATAATATTAGTGAAGTTTTTATTTCAAGTAAATATATTCATTAATTTATATATTTTTTGCTATTTTAATATTAATTGATATTTGGTAGGTATATACAATATATTATTATATTAATATTTTATAGTTACCTATACACAAGCGGTGCCCTACCCAAGGCCTGCGGGCCACATGTTATGTAGCCCTCGAAGGTTGTTTACACATCCACAGCCCGTTACAAATTTTTAAGTAAAACAAAATACTAAAAAAAAGTAAAATTATTACCTAACCTTCTTAATTTTTAGTCTTTTCAATTGTCAATAAAAGATAAGAAAACAAGTCCAATGTGTACATACACATTGCATATTATAGTGTAGATACCTTTTATGTATAAAAAAATCACACCTATTATTATTAGATTAAGATTATTCGTACTTTTATATTTGAAGATATTTTATGTTCGAAGATAATTATTTACTAAAGGGCCGGCCGAGGAAAAAAGGTTGGGCATCTCTGGTATAAGTGTATAACACTATTATAATATATTTAGAATGACCTCATGAACTATGAATCTGTTCCTATTATACTAAAATAATTTAAATTTAACAATAATAAGCTGTTTTGTTGTGTCATCGAGTTTAATATAAATAAATATTTTCTATGTGCCTGTATTATATATTTTAAAATGTTATTTTATGACAAGTATAGACAAAAATATAAAACAAAATTGCATTGTAATATTTTAAAATTATAGGAATAATACTTATTGCAAAATAAATTTACAAAACGAATTATAACTATATATTTTTCAAAACTTAATATTTCCGGAGATGGCGCTTTTTGAAGCAGATCAAAACAAAAAAAACCTTTAAAATGTGATAAAATAATTTATTATTTTTTACTTCTCAAACATTTTCTTTTACTCATAATAAATAATTTCATTTTTAAACGTTACCTACACATATTTCATGATTTGTCTGGGTCGTTTATTACAGAAACTCACTATTCCTGGAAAACCCCAGTGTTTAGAAATAACACGTTTTGCATAATATATAAAAACACCTCAATATGAAATTGAGCTGACCGAAAAAATGTTGTTCAAATTTGTGCATAGTACCTATATACTTTTGTCCAAAAGGGGTTTTTAATTAACCTATGAATAATACATATACTATTACTTATTAGTACTTAACTATGTTATTTCATATTTAATCACTATTAAATAAATACATGGCATGTGTGTGACCTATGACTATTATGACTATGGTCTATGAGTATTGGTAAGTATACCAAATTGTTATACATATAGGCATAGGCGCATAGCTAATATATATATATCTGCGCTTATAAAAATAATAATGTGTGCAATGTGCAAATTTTTAATTACATTTTATTTTCCCCAACTACGGTTATCATGAATTTTTTAGGAATTTTATTACCCACCCAAAATAAGTATATCTAAAAAAAACTGACAAACTACCTTGTACTACTTGTACAGTTGTACATAACATGTGCTCAAGAAAATATTTATTTCGAGTCATACAATTTTTTTAAACTTTATTACAAGGTGTTCACCGTTTAACTACCCACGACATTCTAAGCAATACTTCACCGATAAATCACGCAATAATAATATTTGATATAGGTACAATCTAGTCGCACGTACCGGCTGAAACTGCTCCTTGTCCATCGCTCAATCTATCTAATTTGACATAATAACGTTATAATATTTACTTGATAAATTATTGTATAAAGTTTATAAGCTGTGAAATGCCTATTGAGCATTTTATTATTACTATTATTACTATCGGAGACTTGCGCAAGTGCGTATAATCACGATGACAGTATACCTATAATAACATATACATATAATATCTTATACACTACCGACCTATATACGAAAACAGCGATGACGACGACGACGATTATTATTATAATGTCGCGAGTCGCGGCTTTTGTGGTTCGCCAAAGGAATGGGCGAATGCATTTGGCGGTGGTTTGTTGCCAAGGTGACACTATTATTTTATTATACCTATTACAATAAATTGTATGTATTTTGCCCGTTAGGCCGTTATTGTGTGTGTGATGTGTACCCGTAGGTAACGTATATACACCAATTTATCTTATATATATATACATAGGTATATTATTATTGATATATACAGAGTGATTCACCAAGCATGCAATAACGAATTTATTAAAATTATAATTTTTTGAATTTTATTTAGACCATCAATCATGTATTTGTTACACTATTTAAGGGTTTCGTGAGACTCGCCTACAGAGCTAGGAGTTAGAGAGCTATATTATGAAGTGCTGTGTCGAAACCAACTTCTTTTATTCAAAGGAAACCCATCATTTTTGTTGTAAATTTTAAAGCATATTATAATACCTATTATTATTTTCAATTTTAACTTGGTTTCTGAGTTATTAAACTTTAAGAATAAAAGATACCTAGGCTGTGGTAATTTGAAAATTAAAGGAATTTTAGCTAATACTGATATAGGTATACCTATTAATTTACCTATTATTTTATCATTGCAAAAATCTAAAATTCTCAGAGCATGAAAAATAGGTACCTAGGTATATTTGACTAAATATTACATCTAATTTATACTTCATGTGTGAAACCACTATTAAGAATTATTGTCCTGATTGCATAAGGTTTAATCATTTCAGAAACTACTAGTTCAAATTTTGATTTATCAACATGTTCAACAAAGATCTTAACCATTTACAGTATAAAAGGATGGTATCAATTTGAAAAGATAAAGTTTGCACCGCCACATGACACTGTTTTAATATTATAAAAATTCTGAACATAAAAAACACAAAGAGTAGTAAGTTATGGACGAACAAGGATAGATACCTTTAAAAAATCATGATTTGAACGAATGCATTAAAGACTAACGGGTAAAAAGGGGATTGGCCATACTTGGCGTCATTGGCGGATATCCATCGAAAAATGTGGGGGGGCTGCAATTTTTTTTTATGAACCAAAGCCGCGGGGGTGGAGACTACGCCCCCACACCCCCTCGTTAATAATTTTAAACAAAATTTTAATTTAACATTGAAATAATTATACTGAACAACTGAACGAAATATTTTGAATGAAATGACTGTCTAATTATTTTTTTCATATTTAAAATTTAATACTATAATCTTACATAACAAATAATAACATACGCCAAGACCTACCTGCTATAATCCTGTATTGCCCAACAACGTCGATCCGATTCAATATTTTACTATTTTTTTCATGGTAGCCGGTAGGTGCTTAAAATAATAATAATAATAATAATAACAATGATAATAATAAGCACGCTTGTATTGTAACAACAGTTCGGCGACGGTGTATATAATACATTTTAGCTGTACTATTAGTGTACAGTGTCAGTCGTGCAGAAACAGTGCAGGCTATTAAAGTAAATAAAGTCTTGAAAATTGTCGATATTTGGGTTCTTATTGTACCAAAACTTGGTTTATTTTATTCGAATTCAATTTTAGAAACGTCATTAGAGTTGCATACTCGAAGAAACGCGTATTTTGTTTTATAGGTACCTATACTTATATTTTTTCATACTTATTATAGTCTTGCGAAAAATACTTAAATGGTATTATTATATTAATGCAATTATTATTTACCTATATGACGAAAAAATATTTCTATTGTGAAAATAATAACCTACTATATTCTTTTGTTAATTTTAGTATTTCACGTAGCCTGAATTTAAAGAAAAAATCACCAATTAACTCGCTTAGATATTGTAAAAATCTCTATAGATTAAAATTTAAACACGGCTGTAGGTTTCTTTCGTGAACAGCCGAATAAGTTTATTATTTTATGAATTACATCACTATAAGTATGATAACTGCATTCACGAGGAAACCCGTATAGGTAGCCGTCTTTCTCTCGGTCACTCCCATCCTCGTTGGACCTGTAACATTTTTTTTGTTCTCCTCTTTTTTTTTTAGAATTGACGCCAACTTTCGACTTTGGTAGTTTAGTGTACTGCACCATTACTATAATATACCTTAATAATGATATCTTAATAGCTTTGCACGCAAGTCGCACGTAGGCAGTAGACACGCAGGTCGCTTTATTTCTGTTCAAACATTTTTGTGATTTGGCCTATGTTTTTTTTTCTAATTGAAAAGTTCATCCTTAAATATCCCATTGATATAAATTATTGGCGGTACGAAAACGACACTGTTACAATTTATGTCTACAACACGATCGTTGTATTAAAAAAAATTATAAACATAAGTATGTATATACGTTTAGAAAGCCACATGCTAATTTTCATTAGTTCCAACCCTCTGTGAATGTACGAGCACACTAAAACTCATTTCAATATTATTTAGGTAGTGACAAGGCTGTACTCGCTTTCTAAGTAAAGGTAATCCTAGAAAATTTCGGTGGTCAGCCCGTTTCAAACGTACGGCCTTGGATATTCAACTGTTGTACTATACTTGTGCTAAATTGCATGGTTGACATGACTATATTATATAGTATATACATAGACAGGTAGTTGACATTATTTGAACATTGATTATAGTAGCTGTAACTATTCAATATTGGTACTAACCATTTTCTATTGTTGAATTTGGGATACAATTTCATATAGTCATAAAATTAAAATAAATTGGTGCAACTATAACTTTTTAACTAGTTCATTTTTTAGTACTCTCGACTAAACACATTGTTTGACACAACTGAATAAATTGTTAATTCAACTGAAAATGATCCAATTATTTAGTACAACCAAATTCTTTTTCCGTACACCTTTAAATATGACACCTCGATATTCTCGATATTGAGGCGGCATGGGTCGGCCAGCCACTTCCTTGTTTTTTTTTTTTTTAAGGGAATTCGAAACTTACAGTTTGTATACTCGTATAGAGTTTAATATAGGCAACAATAATAATATGATATCGCGCTGGCTGTTCGTGGTAGTGTGTGTGGTGTAAATGATCATTTGTGTGTTGTGATTTGGTTACTTGATCTGGAACGCGCACGCACGCGTTAAAAAATTTGATATTTCGCGTGTAACTCTATAATAATAATAATTATTACTATCATATTTATACAATAAACCGCGTGTTATATTTCACTGCTAAATTGATGAATTTTCATTCCATTTCATACGGATATGATTTGGGTACCTATTGAAAACGAATTTGACCGTAATTTATTGTTGAATATACAAATATGTATTGAACATTTTTTCATTATCAAAGTTAAATTATAATAATAGTGTAGGCCCTATGCTCATATTTGTGTAAAAACGTTCGTAGCGTCAATAAGGAAGACAATACGAGGAAGGCAAACATTTTTTTTTTTACCACATTTATCTATAACATTAGATCATTTAGATCGATTAGTACGTTGGAATGAAAGTAAGCCTTATTAGAATTTAACACGAAAAACAGTCCGTTTAAAATCGATTTGACCTAGATTGTCCTTAGGTGGACGAGCAGGGCCCAGTTCTTGGACTTCGAGTTCGGGAAAAAATATGAAAATTACATTAAAATGACACAGACGCACAGAGTAGCGAATGGATTGTATGTATTATATTTTAAGGAGAATATTGACATTTGGAGATTATCGACACACATCGGTGAATGTTGACATTCACTGCTGTTTTTGGTGAATATCAACATTTTGATTTTGAGTGAATATTAAAAATAATCTAACAGTCACCGATTAGTGTCAATATTCACAATGATTATGGGTGAGTGTTGACATTCACAATTGAGTTTTGGTGAATGTTAGAATTTTCAGCACTATGAGAATTATGACCCATCACGACTGTGTTTCTATTTACCCCTAAAATGGCAAAAGTCAATATACCTGATATTGAAATACTTAAGTCATTTTGTTAATAATACGATTTATCAAACCTAATGATATTTAACTTGAGACTACAAAAATAAAAACTTTAATAATTTTTAAATGATGCCTAGTAATTTTGATTTTCATAATAATTTATTATGATAATTATATCAATTGTTGCTCCATCAATGTGGTTAATTTCTAGCTATTATCTTTTTGAGTTATAATTCTATTGCAACAATAGTAATTTAATATAAAATACAATAATGTCATACATCTAATTTTACAAAATGTCAATATACTCACCAGTGAATGTCTACTAGTACATCTAAGAAGAAAATGACATTCGCCTGACATTTTGGAGAATCTGATTTTTTCACTTTAACATATTTACTTAAATACTATAATACTATAATCACATGTGTTATTTTCAAATTCATAAATACCTACATACATCAGTGTTGAATACGTTTCTCTGCAGCATGTGCACTGTCTTGCTGAGGTCTATCGTGAACAGAGATATTACATTATTAAGGGTCCGGCTATAGGCAACTCTTTATACAGACAGGATGTTGACTATAATATACCATAGAATTATTAGTTTCTCGGATACTAAACTGTCTAGACTACAACTAGGTATAATAGTAATAATAATAACAAATAGTTATATAACAAATAGTATCTTACATAATATATTAGTTTATATGAAGATAATTTTTAAAGAAGATTCCTCTCAGCCCATATTTTATGAATACGCTCTTGGACTTTTAGATTTTCATATATATTTTTTTGGATACTCCAATAAAAAGCTGGGTCAAATAAAGTTTAAAAATTGTACTTCCAAAATAAGGGAATTAAAATTTTATCTTCCACTTTAGAATTTTACTTATTATAGAGCATATATTTAAGTATTAATCATATTTAAGTTATTTTTTTAACTGTTTTGAAAAAAAAACAGATAATTTAAAAATTAAAATTACTGAATGTCTAACTAACATCGTGTTTTCCCCATTTTCTATGTTATGAGCTCTGCACTTTTTCTCGTCGATACAAATCTCAATGTACATTAACATATACATTAACTAAAGGATCAAATGACATCGATGTGAAATACGTAATGCATGCGCGGTAATATATGTAGAATCATGCAAAAAGAAATTATTAATTCAATTGATGAGGGAAATCGAAAAATATAAAGTTAAAATATAGGTTTAATATAAAATATTACAAATATCTACATTTGAATAGATTTTAGTGGGAAATATCACCGTCTTTGGACTAAATATGAAACTTTTCAAATTTACGAAAATTCGCTAATTATTTTGTAATTTCAATTTAAAATGTATACAATTTGAAATTGTAATACCAACCAATAAAGTTTGAACATTTTATATTGCAAAGTTCTTTATAAGTTTTCCTTACTGGTGTTAAAAAAAAAAGTTTATGTACTTATTAATTGAATAATAAAACGAAAAAAAAATGTTTCAAGCAGCGATCATAGCCTTATGAAAAAAAAATATTAAACGTAAAAACTATAAATGAGACTTAAAACTTGTAGCCATAATGTTTTGAATACTGTTATCTATACAAAGTAAGATTTTAAAAATATCTAGACTTATTTTTGACTAAAAATTTCCTAATAACAATAATAAATTACATAATATTATTATATAGGAATATGCGGTGTTTTTGGAAAAAAATAGTTCTTGATAATTTAGGATGAAATAAAGTTAAAAATGTACCTATCTTCTGTAAAAGTATTATAGTTCTTCTGTAACTGTAAATTTCAAGCTATTAATTTTATCAAATCACTGAAATTCACAGAAGTTTTCGGGATCACAGAAAAAAAAACGTCGAAGATTATAACTAAACGATTACTTTCAGACAAATCTATAATTTTTTTTTTCAATGCAATATAGTGACGTAACACTAAACGCTTAACTAATTAAAAACACGTTGTTCTAGCAGTATCCTTAAATTAGACTCCAACATGGTTAAACATCATCTTTGAATACAATATTATGCAGATTGTTGATAACCAGATATGCTTAATAATTATTATTATCCGATATATTATTATGATTATATTTCGATTAAACATTTTTAATTATTGTTCGTTTTTCTTAATTATTTATTTGACAGAATAATTATTACTAGACCATGGCCTACCTTCGATACAGGTGTCTACCGGTTACCTACACATTAACACAATAATATTGTCCTTGGAGCCGCTTGATTTCTGAACGTTTTATAATGGTGGCGCAGGTGACTTATATTTTATAACCGCACTTTTTCAAACGAAACAATAATAATTCGCACAACAATATAATATTCTAATAATAAACATTACATTATGAAAGTTAATTTTTCTACAATGTAAGTATAATCTAGTACAATGCCCTTTCACTTTTTCTTTATAAAATACGTTTATGCGGTGTTACAACAGAACGGAAGGTCGAAAAATATAATTGGCCATGACTAACGAGGTCCTGCAGATTTCAACTTCCTACAGTTCGGTCTCAATGAGTAATGAGTAATGACGGTCACGCGAGTTACCTATGTATGTAGGCTTATAGTTTGGGCGATAGGTTTAACGTTAATGATGATGGATTTATAGGCATTTTGGTCGAGCTAAATATTATAAAATATAATATAATGTAAGAAAAAAATAATTCGAAAGGATAGAGAAACGGAAACGCAATAAACATGTATTTTTATTTTTCAAATATAAAACACTATAATTTTCCATGTGCTGTCAACAGGGTGACTCACCAAACACGCTCACCTCCATTTTTTCCTAGAGTAATAAATTTATTTAAATCCTGAGTTTTAGAACTTTCATGTACACATTAACTTATATAAAAACCAGTTTTTCAAATACTTAGATTTCTTGTACCATTGAAAGGAGTATTTTGTGGCCAAAATACTTTTCCAAATGTGAATCATCCTTTTTTTTTGTTAATTGTTAAGAAGATTACTTTTTTGAAAATGTTCACCTAAGTATTAGTATCGAAATCGAAATTAGCTTTTAAATTATTTAGTGTAGTGTAGGTACTGAAGATAAATAGGTTCAATAGGTCCCTGATGTAAAATATTTGCAAGTTATATAGGGGCTTTGATGATTTTATACAATTATAATAATATTACCTAATTGGTATTATTAATTTGTTAACGTTTTTATAAGAAGTTTGTAAAAATTATCCGAGAACAATAAATACTATAGCTAGAGCCATTATAAAATTACCGTTTTAAGGACTTTTAGGTATAGCAATTAGTAAGTATTATCTTTAGTACAATAGTAGGTACTTGGTTAGTGTTTTTAATAACTTCGAATTTGGATTAAGAAAGGTCCATCGAAAAACTATAACTGAATAATGAATACATTATCAGATTAGTCGGCAGATAAGTATTTAACAAAACAAAATTTGAATAAATTCATTTTTATAAAAGAAAACATTGAATTTTGAGCACTGAGCATGTATATTAAATCTGAATCACCCTGTATATATTATATCAATGTACTCTATGAAAATTTAATGAGCTTTTTGACGTTAAAAGTTAAGTAGTTACCTACCTATAAGTATCATTATATAATCATAAATTGTGTAGGTAGCTGTTATATAGTTATACAGATTAACTAATAGCTCCGAAATAATAATATATGTCTGTAAGGTTAGAAACGTAAAGATTAAAAAAAAGTCTGCATGACTGTAGTACCAATATGAGTGGGTATAATTACATTTTTTGTTTCCGGGACTTTGACCTTGTAAATTTAGGGTTAATAAAACATCGTCGGACACATAATTTCATTTTTAAAACAGTCAACTGTTGTTAAACTAGTTGATACAATTGCCAGGTAGGTAGGCAGGTACACCATATATTATTATGTAAGCCAACAGCACACATACCTAATTATTCACGGTGTACCGTCTACCGATTTTATCGGCCAACTCGAATAACTACAACGCGGGCAATGCAAACAGTTAATAAATGAATAAAACAATTACACAATTATCAAAATTTATTGGTATATATTCCACAGTAAAATAATATTATTCTCGTTGTTCACAATTTATTTCTAATTTTATGTGCCTACACTATATTGTTTGAACTCATTTTAGAACCTATCTATACCCACCCATTTCACTGGGTAGATACGTGCCTATATCGGCTATCATATTGTTTTCACTGGTGCAAAAATGTCTTGAGTATCAGAGCAATATCAGTGTACATGTCTACGTAGAGTATCTACGCATAATTCCATTACACGTCAGCAGGACAAGTGCAAAACTTTCATTGGTCCATTAATCATAGAGACAACATTACTGTTAAGTCGTATTCAAAGCCCTTTCGCTTCGCTCGTATACAAGTATCGAAATTATTCTCGACGAAATCTGTATCTTTTATGTGTATACACTAAATTATACGCATAATACATATGAAAATGTAATATTTATATTTTTAAAAGGGTTGTTGGCAAGTGGATACCACGCTACTATGTACAGTAGACGTCCAGTGAGTCTATGTAATGGATGAATTAAATTTGAATAAAACTATATAAATCATTAAATGAGAAAAACTGTTCTGAGCGAAGACGGCCAGTTAGTCTATAGCTATTACTAAGTATATTAACTTACGATATTGTTGTTATTAAAAATGTTATTTATTTTACTATTAAAAATACGATAAGTTGAATTAATTTCCGCCGAAAACTTTGCACTTAAAAATGTCGTTGTGTGTGTAAAATAAAATTATATTGTACTTAAACAATTTCAAGTATCCATTATCCTCGAATAATATTTTTAAACTGCTTACAAAATAACTAAGATTGATTCTTCGTTTAAATATTATTAAATTTCGAGGACCAAATTTAAAATCAAAGTATTTATATGAAAACTGTGTTTAAAATGTTTATTATATTTTTAGATACTTTGGTTACAGTATGAACTATTTATGACTTTTCACTCAAAGTTATGAGAAACTATGTCTTAAATTTTCAATCCTCGGCTATAAAAATTAACGTTTAATCAATTTATAGCTGCAAAATAATTCTCAAATTTTCATGATTTTGTTGAATTTTGTCACAATTAAAACTTTAAATGCTTATAAACAAAATTATTGTATTTGATCTTTAATATTTGTAAGCTTCAATTATAAATACTTATGAGGAACCTTGTATTCTGCAATGTTCTAACTTTTTGACTCAGCAACAATTTTTTATCGGCATTTGTAGAAAAAAAAATCAAAAGAATAGGTATAATCAAATCATACTTTTAATTAAAAATTTAATATTTTATAAATAGTATAAGAAAATATTGTTGTGTAACATTTCCTCGTGTTTTGGGACAGATAAATACTGTGAAGATGTGTAGTATTAGAGTCCCTGTATATTCAGGTTACGTTTATGAACCCCCTTAATAATGATGCCACTTATTAATATTGGGAGAGCCCATACCCACTTATAAAAACCAACGTTTAGTATAAGTCAGTAGCTCAGGGGAAAAACCATGTATTACTTCCTTATTTCTCTAGTGTACCTAATAACAAGGACAGAAACGAAGGCAACGCGATGTGCCGATTTTTCAGCGTTTCTACAAGTGTCAAAATAAATATTACCCTGATCAGGGCTTAGGTAAGTATTTGATTAATTTATATATTTTTAACAACTTCATGCCTACAAATTATTAGTTATAATAGCTTTATTGTTATTTGTTACATACGCTCAATACCAGAAATATGCGATCAGTATCGCAACGAGAAAATTTGAGCCCTAGGACAAAAAAAAGTGATGTACTGGCCGTTTTAATAAAATATTCGAGCGACACGATCGTGAAATTCCTGTAACAGGAAACAACTCATTCCTGTTTAAACTAATATTATTTAGAAGAGCTAGTGGACCGTATTATTCATACCTATACTGTTATTATTTCATATTAATTGTTAAACAGGTCAACAATGTAATTTAGTGTTAGTTACCATTCATAAAGCTACTCACTTCGCAGTTCGCTTACAATCTACGCTACTCACCTAGTCAGCAAATATTTTCTTCAACGGCAAGTAAAAGTGATTTAACCTATGACTCATTGGGCATTAGGTAGCTATGGACACAGCAATACCGAATTTTCCATTAGGCGCCCGTTCGGGCGGGTTGGGTGTGAAAACGGAAAACCATTTTTAGTCGTATCAAAAAATACTTTGATTTTCTACTTCAGCATTTTTCCTGGTAAGAAATTGAATCTTGTTGGTATTTGGGGGGGGGGGGGGTCAAAAATATAATTTATGGCCACGAATAAAGAAATTATATCTTAAAATAAATATGAGAGGAGTGTATGTGTGCAGCTTATAAATTATAATATTCTCAAAAACTATTTGACTGGTTTAGTTAAAAGTTCATATTTTTCTTAGAGATATAAACCATTCAAATGTCGAGAGTTGTTAGAACTACGTTCGATTATACCAAGTTCTATGTTTAATCTATCACAGACGAATTGCCCATCTCGGTCGAATCAGTTCTGAACAAACAGTTCACAAACTAAACCGACGCTGATTTTCCCATGAACTGAGGTAGGTACGCTAAAATCACGATACACGTATAGAGTGCGATACTTTATATACTTTTAATTGTTTTCACTAGCAAAGTGAAGATAAATAGCTAAAAATTGATCACTTGTTCACTTGGTTAATCTGCAGTCTGCAGTAGCAAAACTAACTGGTCTTTGAGAAGCAGTTGCTTCTTGATTTTTTTAAAATTGTTAGGGGTGGGTGGGAGCTCAATATGAAAGTGAAAAACAAATACCAAATAATAATTAATAATTATTGTAGGCAAATAATAAAATTAATGCTATTATCGTTTATTATACATTTTTGTAGTATGGTGGGTCAATTTTAGGAAGCTTATGAGTTATTCCGAGGTCCTTAGATTCGTTTCACCCCTGTCTGAAGTTAATAGACTCAAAAACTACTTTCGTATTTTTATTATATAATTTTGCAAATAATTTTAACCGAAAATCATAACAGTGCTATACTGCTAAATTATTCCGGAATAGTGCTACACTTTTTAATTTGACAAGTATTTTACTCTGTACATCCTACCATTGAATATTTGAGTACATTACATCGTATAGATAAATAATGTACCTATTATAAAATATATACTAAATTTATACTCAATGCTACTAGTTGCTCATCGGTCATCCACATACAACCTAACCCTCACGATGAATCTGGTCGAATTGTGGCAAATCGCAAACAACTTTACATCTAACCTAACCTAAACTAACGAACCGATCAGATGGCATGCACCACGCATCACGTTTTACGGAATTGAAGTCGTTGGTATTTAATATTATATAGATACCTAGCTGATGGGTAGCTCACACATGAATTTTTAATTCAGCTCAAGAAAAAATAATATTTTTTTGGTAGGGCGAATGCCAGGTGGAACAGCCAGCTAGTATTGTTTAAAGTAATGCATTGTATACTTAATAAAGTATGACGGACCTACCAAAGATATAAAACTAAAAATTGTTAAGAATATTTCCTCTTCATAGTTCAATACTGCATACATTTGCTTAAATTGCCCAAGAAATCAAATCGTAAGTACCTGACATAACAATATTTGTAGTTCTCTTCAATAAATTACCTAATGCCTAGATTAAAGATTAAAATATTAATCTGGAAATGTAACATATACCTGACACTAGCTTATAAAATAAATTATTATTTTAATATGTTTGAGAAATTCGATGTTTGGTGGGACATTATTATTTTAATTGGAATTCTTCGCTCGAACTCAAACGTTTAAAATGTAGAGCAAATAAAGGTTTATACACAAGCTTAAATCGAAAAAAAATCGAAAAAATAAAATATATAAATATATGAAGCACCTAAAAATAGGAATAATAATCATGGAGTTGGATATACTAATTATTAGTTAAGTACCTATTAATAGTTATTTAAATTGTAATTAATATAGCTTTGTGTGAAACGATTAGTAACTCTATACTGTCTTATAATATAAATTAAATTAATATAATATATACTATCTTTGATCATTAGTAATAAATAATAATTGTAGGTAAATAACATTAATTAATAAGGGTCAAAAAGTCGAACGTTTAGCGCCACGTGGCGCCGGGCAGGACAACAATTAAATATTAAAATGCTCACAAAAATAGTTTTGTAACTTCATGTAAGTACAATATAAATAAATAATATAATAAAATAATAGTGTCTTAAGATGTATTTCAATATCAAGTATATTTTATGTAATTATTGCTAATTTACTTATTACTATCAGGCATATATTAGTAAAACAGTAGGTAAAATTAATTTTTGAAAAAAACAATGCATTTGAAAATGTATCTGTGTGTATAAAATATACTTATATGCTTTTAAAGTTTCAAGTATCCATGAATAATTTTTGTAAGCTACAACAAACTAAATAAAATTATAAAAATATTTAAATATGTAAATACCATTTTTTTAGACTTTTAGTTACGGTATGAATCCGTGTAGAACATTTTATACATTTTTAACTACAGACTAATTTGCAATTTTAGAGATTTTGATTTTTGATTTCAAAATTTAAATTTTAAACACATAAAAATATATGCCTATGGATCTTTAATATTGTCTTTTATATTAACGTATGAATTATATGAATTAAAAATATCTATAAATGGCTCGGAAACGAGTCAACAAATGTTATTTTGTATAAAAAATGAAAAAATAAACATTCAGTGAAAATTGTACGAACCTAGCTACTGTTATTTTTTTAGAGGTTTACCAAAAAAACAAAATCGATTACTTCGAATTTTTGGTTAGCGTAGAAATTTACTAAGATTTTTTTACTTTTGACCACCAAAGTACCAACTAGATTCACTTTACTACCGGGAAAGATGCTGGAGTAAATATTGAAGCATTGTTACTGTCCCAAAATGTGATGACAGAGAAAGTCACTCACAAAAAACACACACACACCATTGTAAAATCAGTACATTCATCGCTTCACTCAGAATCTAAAGTACAAGTCGTATAACATTGTCATACACCTTTAGATACACATTTAAAACTTAAATGACTTATATAGGTAAAAATGTTCAAATATCATAATTATTCATTGATACCGCGTCATAATACTCAGCGCATAAACAAATCCTATTCAAGTGTTTATATATATATATATAAATGACGTCTCAAATTACAATATTTACTTAATCGTATTTAATATTTGTAAAATATATTCAAAATTGAACATGTAATATTTGAAGTTATATATTTTTTCACTTATGATACAATATATGATAATTTCGAGCTTTTCAAGACATTCCAAAATTGTGTGTTCAAATAAAATTGTTGGAAAGTAGTAGATCGCACATTTTTTTGGTCAAGTAAAATGATCCACATCACCTACATTAGAAAGTAAACTTAATACCCATTTTCTGAACGAAACCCTACGACCCGCTGCAAAAATCAAAATTAAGAGTAGGGAAAAAAATTTAAACCAGGATAGATTTTGTTTTTGATTATGAGTACACACATTCACGTAGAATAGATTTGAAATTGTGTAGTCCTGAAAAATTTTTTTTTTGCTAAAAACGTTAAAAAAAAATGAAACGCATTTTATAGGTGCAAATGTGCAATGTTTTTAATTTGTAGGGAACTGCAGGCCTTATAGTAATATACAGGGCGCACTGGTGCTATTCAAAGCGTATGTAGAACAGGGGTGATCTAAAATATCCGACTGCAAATACTGATCAAATTTATCAACTATATTATTTTTATTAAGTGTTCGATTTTTATTACAACTATACTTACTACCTATACATTTTAGATTTGTATACAGAATGTTTATAGTGATTTTTAAATCGGGGCACCTTAGTTGCGTCCCATTAAAAAGGTATACATGAATTGCGTCCCACTATATGGGATAGGTAGTAGAATTTTTATTTCGTTTTCAGGGGTTCTCAAAGGTATATTAACTATAAGTAAGCCACCGATGATGTTGCATTTGCAACTTTTTTCTACTTTTTCAATTTATTACCAAGTAAGTTTTAAATACATTTTTAGTAAGTAGAAATTCAAATCTAAAAATTTTAAGTGCAATTTATTGTAATTTTTGGGATTTTTTCAATTTTTTTGCAATTTTGTTTATTTACCAATTTACTCATTTATACAACTATTTTAGCTAAAGTCGACACTCGACAGTTGTACAGATAAGTTATTACTATAATTTCCCTCTATCAATATGAGCAGAAAAAAGTTCAAGTTTACAGCGAACGACAAACGCGTGCGAGTCTTTTCACAAAAAATTTAATAGTTTTTTTAATAGTTTCCATCCAAATATTTACACATTTTTAGATGTTTTAAAGATAATGCAAACCGATAATGTAATGTTAATAAAAAGCTCGCTAATTTCTGTACGTCATTATAGGAAACAACGCCAAAACAATATTTTATTTGTTGAAAATCAGATCAAAAAATTGAACGAAAATAAAATAACAAGGTTAGATTTTGTAAAAAGCTTATCTAATAAATATAAACCTAATTTTTGACTGACATTTTTATTGACATTATTATTATTAATTAATTAACTTATTTATTATATTATTGACTATATTAATTTTAATTGGATTTAAGTGATTTAACGTTTTTTTACTTTATATTTATAATTGTTAGTTATTTTTGTTAGTTATTTAAGAACCCCTGATTTAATTACACGAATTGCATCCTGCATTTTTTGGGACGCAATTCGTGTATACCTTTTTTACCGGACGCAACTCATGTGATCCCTTTTAAATTCTAATGATATTATTATTTGTTGTAATAAATGTTATACCTACTACTTACATTTATATTTATCAACAAACACAAAATATGTTGAACAAACAAAATTGTAATTCTACTTTTTATTTTTCGAACACGTGCATAAATTGTTTTATGAAAAAATATATTAACAGTTGAGTAAACATCTCCATATTATTATAACCAGCCAGGTAAGTGCTTACCTAACATCTATATTAAGATTTTTCGATGAGTCGTTCTGTCCATCGAAACAATAGGTACAATTGAATAGTTAAAAAACTAGAATTCCACGGCAATTACCAATCGCAATAAAACGCTTAACGCTGTGCCTGTGTATACTATTTAACAATATCAATTAAGATCG
Organism: Myzus persicae; assembly: GCF_001856785.1. NCBI lineage: Eukaryota > Metazoa > Arthropoda > Insecta > Hemiptera > Aphididae > Myzus > Myzus persicae. The sequence continues at coordinate 274,815 of NW_019102110.1, read as the reverse complement.
CATACGATTTGCATAGCAATTTTACGTTAATAATAACGATGTGTATAATTACTTTTAAGTTAGACTTTTTAATGTTGGTTTCGGTAATTCAATTGATATGAAGGTCAAAGAATTTCACAATCGTAATGGATTGTGATGTGCGCCTATAATATAATAATGTAGTCATGTAGATCACCTTGCACCTTTACAACAGCGGTAGGTGTCTATAAACAAAATAATATATAACTCTCAAAAGGATATTACACAGAAAGTGGTTGCAGTGCTATTCGGTATATCTATATGTTCTAAAACATATTTTATGTTTGAAATCAGTTGTACCTACCTATCTACATACCTATCTGTATAAAATTACAACTGTCCGTCAAACTATTTATGTTGAAATATAAATAATATGATACCAATTTATTTTGACTTTTATGAAGTGTTATTGACGTTATTAATTTTCCACTCTAAAAATGTGGCGTCGCACTTCATATTATAATGAATATTTTTGGATATTAATTTCTATAGTTTTCTTTAGGTAGGTATGCTAAAAATTATAAAACGGTTTTATAAGGAATCGTAATATATTTGTATGTCCCCTATCACCAATCATAATAATAACAATAAAAATAATTAAAACATCGAAAAAACACATCATAATAATAATTGTGATTTGCCAACGCTATGCTTTTTATTATAATTTAAAAATACTTGTTTAATTTGAAAATACGACTATGCCTATGAACATTAAACAATTATAAGATCACTGGTCCTATAATTTCTCAATCCCATATCTATCTTGGCCACCATCAAATTCATTATTGCTTTTATATCCTTTAAATTCCGATATGGTAAAGATTTATATAATATTACGGTATTCGTTATTCGAGTATCTATTTTTATAATATATTATATATATATATATATATATATATATATGTATAAATAAGAACAAATAATATGTGAAACTAAAATTTTTCCCAATGTTCTGCCCTCGGGATCTATTGATATACAAATCTATTAAAGAGAAAATATTTTTAATATTCTACAATCAATGCCCGTTTAATTTGTGTAAGCTACACACAATTATCATAATATATAGGTACATGTGTACCAAACGTCATGATATACCTGTAATTATAAATATTCATAACACATTATACGTAATAGGTTTACAATATAGGTGGGTACGCATACATTTACATTCGCTTATATTTTGTTAATTCGTCGTGCATAATTAATTGTTGTAGTTCCAACTTCTACAAAGCACAGCCTTACAGTTAAGTGTTGAAATGTTTGAAAGAGCCCGAAGCAGTGAATTTGTAGGAAAAGTTATACCGATTATGCATTAATATTATTATCGGCTGATAAAAAAAAAGTGAAGTGATTTATGAGTGTAGGTGTATTATAACTACTATACGTACGAATATATTCGTATACATTTATACTTTTTTCATTCCCGCAAAGTATTTCGTATCCTCAGTAATAAACTCGTATGCTCGAATAGTTTAAACTGTTAGTGGGCTTAAATATTTAAAAAAAATATATTCTATATAAAATAAAAAAAGGATCTTATTAAAAGTGGTAAGCAAACTCTGAGTTCGTCTTTCATAACCATTAAAAATATTATCGCAGCAATTATACCTTGCATTTATAAATCATATCTGAAAATAATATACAAGTTTAATATACGTCATATTGTAATATTTAGATAGATAAACAATATACTTACTATATGTTTCATTTCATTTCACGTAGGCACTTGCCTATATATAGACCAATCTAAAAAAAATACATACATACCTATACCTACCTACGACCTAATTAAGACTTTAATTTTATTTATTCAACTTGCTGATCCCGTGCACTTCGTTGCCCGTTAAAAATGCCTACTCTATATGAGACTCGCTTGTGATAATGCCAGCAGTATGTTACCAAGTAGGCAATCCACCTATGGTGGATTACGGACCCCGATCGGTGCGTACTCTATTATATGAATAATACGTTTTTATTGTTTTTATTTTTTTGCGCCGATGAGCGGCTATATAAGTACAACTCGGCCACCTTGGTAGGCAATGTGCGAAAATTCTATTTGACGTCTGCTTGTATATCTAATCTGCCCGAATAACCAATGGCGACCAATGAACGAAAAAAAAATACTAATTTCTACTACCTAAATATATTTTTATTTCTCCTATAACCAATTGCAACCATTTATAAACAAAAGTTTCCTTCTTACATCTCAAAATCTCTGTTTAAACACTTCCCCGGGTTGAACCTACTCAGTCCAATTGTGAATTTTAATCATCCGGGGAACCGCACCAACACTCACAAAAAATGTCATCAAAATCGGTCCAGCCATTTCGGCAGGCATAAAGGACAGGCAGGCTGACATTCATTTTTATAAATATAGATATATGACAGGTGCATAAATACCACAATTTGGAATTTCTTACTATATTTTTAAAAATTTTTGAATGCAGAATGACCACATACATTTTTTAATTTCATATTCCTAAGTATTAAATAATTTTTCTAACAAATTTAAAATAAAACAATCCACGTTCGAACAAATAGTTAATTACCTAGTTATTATACCTGACTATTATAACTTATAAGTATTGAAATACTTGATGAGCGGAGTGTAGTGGCACAGTGAAATGACCTTTAGCTTTACGATAAATTTATATTGATATATTTTACGTTTTTCTTAGAAAATTATCACCAATCTGATTTACGTTAGAGAAAAATGGTTTTTTTTTAAACACTCTTAGTGTGAGTATACCAAATAAGAGTTGCTGTTAGTACCTACTATATACAGAGCTATTCGCCGATCTTCTCACCCCAATTTTATCCTTTTATAATGAATATTAAATTCAAATTTTGATTTTGATTTTTTCGATTGTTGAGTTTAAATCATATTTTTTCAACTAAGACAGTTCATGCATTTGGGTTTTGTGAATATACAAAATTGTTTTTAAACGAGAACTGTCTTTTTTAATGTATATACCTATAAATGCAGGTGATTTTTAAAAATGTGAATAAATAAAATAAAAAATGAATACCTAAATGTTTATAAGCCGAAATTCTAACCAGTGGTTTTTAATTGTTGTACTTTATTATTTACCTACTTGCAGACGATTAATATCCGTAATAGGTTTTTAGTAATGGAAATTACGATATTTAAAAATTAAAGTAATGAATAATAAAATATCCTGTAGTTGTCGAGTTGTAATAGTCTGCACTAAGATATACTAATAAAAAAGATTATATATATATTAACATTTTATAATTTCTAAAAACTGTTGTAGCATAATTACTAAGTACTAGATTAAATATTACATCTATATTATATTTTATATTTTTATATAAAAACATAATTCAGTATTATCATATTCAGCACATAAAACTTAATAACTCGGAAACTATACTAGTTCAGATTTCAATTTAGATTCAACGTTTTCGAAAAAATAGGTATAGTGTTACAGTATTAAAGGTTGGTTTTCGTTAAATGGTAGGTACTACAAAATCTAAGTAGTCATGTGAAAATCTGGTCATTAAACATACCTACTACAAAATTTCAAAATTCAGAATTTAAACAACTACGTTATGCCATTATTAAAAGATAATGAGAGAGTGTAAATTTTAAGGAAATCACCCTGTATATATATATAATTTTAGGTTATATAATTAGAGTTAGTTATGTTTTGTTAGAATTGTATGCACAATACACATAACTAAAGTAGGTAATTTATAATACCTATAGTAAAATAGCAATTTCATTAGGTACTATATGCAGTACTCCTCTAATGAAATACATTGGTAATCTTTATTTTATGGAGTGATCCATTTAGAGTAAGACACTCGATATTTTAACAACATATTTTTGTATAGTTTTAAGTCATTACAAAACAACATTACTGAAGAAATTAGGTAATCGTTTTTATTATTCTTTATCGATAACTTTTTTTTTCATCCTTTTTACTCTTTTAATTGACAACACACATTTTTCATTTTATATTTTATACTCCGAAGTGAAGTATTATTCAGAGTATTCCGATCTATAAATATCAAATTTCGGACAAGTAGCTTATTAGTCATAACTCAATAATATTTCAAGTTCCGATGAGCGGAGAATAGTGGACCATCATTTTGCGCGGTACCCACTGGCCACTACCTATGTAAGACTGTACCACTCCACACCACGCATCACAACTTAAATAACTTATAACTCATAAACTTCTCATCCAAAATTCGAATGTTTGATACGGCAAAGGATTTCGAAAAATATTCTGCTTAGGATTATAAAACTAAAAATGTACGATGTCATTAAAACAAGTAAAAATTTAAAAAACAATAACAATACAAATATAAAAAAATATATCTTTAGAAAAACATTGTTTTTAATGCCTTAAAATTACAAAAAAAAAGATTTTTTTTAAATGTTAATAGATTTTGTAATAACTAGAGTCTTATGTTAAAAGGAACACTCGGTATATAATTATTGTTGATGTATTATACTCATAATAGCCAAGACCATTATACATTTTCGAATATTATTTTGTTTTTTTTTAATTATTTTAATAAATACTTTTCTTGGTATTATTATGTTCCTACGTCATAGCTAAATACGAAAGAAAAACGTTTACTTTTTTTTACTTAATGGCAAATGATTGCAGTGCATCCGAATTGCGTGTCTTGTTTAATAGCTTTTAATTATGATTATAATATGCCATATATAGGTATGCATTTGAATTGCATGCTATATTAACTGTGTATATTTTATTAAACAGTTTTGCTGTCCGAGTTGCATGCAATATTTTTATTTGATAAGTACCAACCTACTTTTTAATAGAATATTACTATAACTACTAATTAGTAAAACTTAATTGTCTATCTTTATGCAGACTTTGGACTGATAGACGAAGCTCCGAGTAGGTATGCTTTTTCTGTACTTACCTGTAATTTTCAAAAAAGCTATTGCTTTTATCTTATTTTCTCATTCCGATCATGCGTTATCGTTCATAGATTCAAAATAATTAATTTTTATTTCTAGTACCCAAGTAATCAAATATTTTTTTCTAACATACCTACAAGCTTTTTATTATAATTTTACAAACAAAGTCAGAATTTGATATCCGTTACTTTATACTAGGTTGTTATTACTATATTCCGTAACCGCAATAACCTCTACAAATAATTGATAATACGCAAATTGTTTCTTCAAAACCTTGTTTAGAAATATTATGGTTTGTATTTTCACTTTTATTACATAAGATGTACCTACATCATAACACAACTAGTGGGAGAGGCTGGAGTCTCCTTGTCCCCTCTATGGTACTCCACATAATCTACCAATATTTTATCGGTGAAAATTGACACTGCAAGTTTGGATTAAGAGGGTTAATTTTGAATTTTTTTTTTGAATTTTTCCGGGAGCCCAATATTGATACGTATATTAAGTATTTTTATTATTATATTTAGTTTGCTAACTATTATAATATAGGGATTTAATATTAATAAATGTATTAAAACGTAATTAATACGTATTTGCATAAAAAAAACAATTTTTATGTAGGTACATATTATTGAAAAGAAATTTCAAAAATTAATCACTCTGCTAGTATTGTAGGTGTCAAGACTTAATAACGAGATACACTTAGTGTATATCGTTATTAAATAAGCGGTAATCAGCACTGTATAGAATGAACGTATTAAATTTAAATCCAATGGTAACTCGAACCTAGGTAAAAATGTCTGAAGGAAAATTGTTCGAAATCAAACCAGTCCGTAGTAAAATTGTCCAACATATACTATCCTTGACAAATTTGTTTAAAATAAAAAGTAGGATAAATATACAAATGAAATGATAGTTGTAGAAGTTGTACACAAACCTATAACTAAAAATGCATTAGCATCATCGATTTACATTTTGATAAATAAATGATTTTAAAAAAAAAACAGATAAAATATATTACATTACTTCAAATGTATAAAGGTCATTAATACATATTTTAAACAGTTTTAATACTTCTATCATTAATTTTATAGTCCATACACATATTTTTTAAAAATGCGTCTTGCTCATAAACATGCATTACTATTTTTGTGTGTGGGTTGTTCAGATATTTACAATATTATGTAAGGTATTTTACTGTGACAAGGTTAACTAATATGTTACAGGGTGTCTCTATTTTACTTAATTTCGATACCTTTAAACATTTTATTGATTTTAGTTACTTCTTTCGATTTCGGCAAATTTTACCACGGACAGTTTCATTTTAGAAATTTTGTTCAAGTTAATTTTTATCGTGTAAATTGTGAACGATTAAAAACGATACTGAGTGAAAACGGTATAACTTATCGGTTACCAAAAATTGTCACCAGTTACCATAGTTAGGCGGAACCTCCCCTCAAAGTGTATGAGGTCTGATCATTTTGTTAACTATAGAAAGTGTCGTCAGAGACATAAATTGATGAATAAAAAAGTGGATGTCGCTCTGCTGTACAGTAGGTTACAAGTGGGTCACTGTATAATGGATGGTATTAAATTTGAATTCAATGATATAATATCATTGTATAAGAAAAACGATTCTGAGCGGAGGCGGTATGTCAGTCTAGGTATATGAACATAAATATTTTTAAAAAAAATTGACTTATATAATAAATTCCAAATTAATCATATCAGAACATTCAATATCCACTAGGCATTTGGTAGTTAAATGCGTTATACATCAACAACAAACCGTATTTTGTAGATTTTTTGGTTACAGTATGAACTATTTATGAGAATCTTTGTTTTAAATTTTCAATCCTTAGTTATAAAAACTGAACATTTTATAATTTTTAATTACAGTGATTAATAATTTTCGAGATTTTGATAAATTTTGTCAAAATTCGAATTTTAAATGCTTATTAAAAAAAATTGTGCCTATGTATTTTAAATATTTTACAATTGCTATTGTAAAAATATATCAGGAGCCTTGTATTAAATTTTCAAGCTTTTTCGCCCAATAAATAAAATTTTATTGGTATTTATAGAAAAAAAAACTAAGAAAATTGAAAATTGACAATGTCCGTAAACATCTCAAAAAGAGTCAAATTATTTTCAAAATTTTATCGTGTTTAGAAAATGCTAATATCAACATTCAGTGAAATTTTCAAGTGTCTACAGCCATTCGTTTTTTAATTACAACAAAAACAGAAAATCGTTACATGAGAAATCGAGTGAATATCAAATGTTGTAAAAATATGAATTTCAAACGCTCATAAAAATTTAATTTGACTTTCTAGTAGACATTTTTTTTTTTACAAAGGTAGACAAACTTATGAGGAATCTTGTATTACATTTTCAAACCTTAGATTTCAAAAGAAAAATTTTTACGAATTTTAAACTCAAAATAATTTGCTAATTTTCGTGATTTTTCCGTATTTTGTCAAGATTTGAACTTTAAATGCTTATAAATAAAAACTGTGACTAACGATTTTTAATTTTTTTCATATGCCTTTGAAACAATATACTAGGAGCCTTCTATTAAATTTTCAAGCTTTTTTAACCAACAAATAAAATTTTATTGATATTTATAGAAAAAAAAACTAAAAAAATTGAAAACTGACAATGTCCGTAAACCGTTCAAAAAAAGTCAAATTATTTTCAAAATTTTATCGTGTATAGAAAATGCAAATATAAACAACCAGTGAAAATTTCATGCATCTATGGTCATTTGCTTTAGAGTTACACCAAAAACCAAAATCAATTTTGACAAAAATCGATTTTGCGTAAAAATTCCCGTTTTTCCTTAATTTTTCTTTTGTTTTTCACGTCGCTTTTGAAAACTACTGGGAAATGTTTACTTTTGACCCCCCAAAGTACCAACTAGATTCACTTTCCTATCAGAAAAGTTGCTGTTGAAGAAAATCGAAGCAGTTTTACTGCCCTAAAAGGTGATGACAGACACAAAAATAAAAAAATTAAAAAAAAAATAAAAAAAAAAACACACATCATTGTAAAATCAATACATTCATCGCTTCGCTCAGAATCTAAAACACATTTTTGTAAGCTTATAATATTGTGTTGTATACATAATATAATGTATTATGTTATGCACCTATATTATAAGCTCGTCATATTCACAACATTTTTGTGAATATCACGAAAAATTAATGTGTGCCCATGTATATTGTATGAATAATGTACTATGATATATTAAGCAATTTACCTGTATATAGTACGTATAGTATTAATAGTATTATGTACAGTGTCCCTTTTTTTCAATACATAAAAAGCATGAACATTTGTAACCCCACAACAATACGATATTTTATATTGCAGTATCGTATTTAGTAAATTATAATAAATAATAAACATACCTTTGTGGAGCGATGTCTACACTCAGCTGAGTACGCGCTCTGAGTGTACACACCGGCCGGCGTTGCTAGTTCCCGGATGGGTGACCACCCGGGATTTTTAGTTCAAAATCAGATTTCATTTAGAACAAAATCCACACTACACGTACAATATGTGTTTCAAACCAGCCGTTTTCCCCCATAAACAGCTAATGACTATGGTTGTCAGGCTTTTCATCAATAAAAAAAAAATATATATATATGTACCTTTATACCAGTGTTTTGGAAAGAACGTCATTCATGAACGCACGTTCACGCATTCACGTTCATAAATAGTGAACGATACGTGAACGTCACTCGTATTTTTAAAATAGAACGTGAACGTGAACGGCGTTTATATTTTTAATGAACTTGATCGATTTTTAAGACGTTTAATTTATTTACCATTTAATAAATATATTTTTAAAATATTTTAATTAATCATATTATAATAATATTTTCCATTATAGATCCTATGATATCGAATTTAAATTTAATTAGTAATTACTGGGAAAAAAAATTAAATGAACGCCCAATAAACGCGTTCATTTTTTGAATGAACGTGAACGCGTTCGTTTGAAAAAAACAGGAACGTGAACGTGAAAGAGTTCCTTTTTTTAGTGAACGTTCCGAACACTGCTTTATACCCAAATGCTACATAGGGAATGAAAGATGTTGTAGGTAGTATATAGTCTAATATAATAAATAATATTAATACGTACAAGCAGTATTATTATTTATTACATAATATTATAGGTACATAAATTGATTAAATTAGCTTGGCACAGATAATGTGAACGTTTCACCTGCGTCCCCTCTCTAGAATTTCCATATCACATCGTGTTTGTGTGTGTTTTATAGAAAATTTTTATCTAAAAATGTTTTAATTTATTTATTTTTTAATTAGAAAATGAATTTGAAAATGTAGGTATTGGTTTATGCCGTTGTTGGTATAATGTATATATACACATTATTCTTGTGATGACCTTGCAGAATGTCAATGACAATGACCCTTAATTGAACGGATCATAGTATTATATTCCTATTAGGTACCTATAATATTCGAAGTGTGTGCCTAATTAGTGGGAACTTATTGACCTCAAATAAACCTATTAAACATTTGATTAGTTGAAAATTAATTACATGTTTAGTAATAATCGATCACATTTTTCCAGGAATTATTGCATACTTCAAGTATAGGGAGATTTTTCTAATACATGGTGTATGACATACCTTGTATTTGGTTCTCAATTACCGTTTACTAGCGTTGAGTGAAATATTATATGATTATGTATAAATGAATAATGGTAGAGATTTTAAGCCATTGTAATTGACATTTTTAAAAATAATCCTTTCCAATTTAACTCGAATTATCTACTATTTGATTGGATTACTGTAATTATACAATCGAAATGCACTTCAAAAGTCCAAACCCATTGATACCTATAAGATGTATTATTTGGTAGGTTTTTTAAATTACATAGAAAATATAGGTATCTATTATTCTTAAGAAATTGATTATTTGAATTTACAATTATTGTGTAAATAATAGTTATATTATAACTAGTTTTTTTATCAAAAAATGAAGTTGCCTATTCAAGGTAAAATATAACTTATTTACTTGGCATTAAACTCTCTCCGCATACCTATATAACAAATTAGGCCTTGGGTAACTTTTTGTAAAAATAATCTATAACTATACAGCTAAAGTAGAAATACTAGAAAATTATATCTATTTAATTATACTCGGCATAAAGCTAAGGACTAAGACTAGTATATTTAGTTGTTTTTGGTTCATAATATTAGTTGTACAAAGTATGTTTGTTTCTAATCCAATTAATCGTATCTGTAATTATTTTATACTTTAAATTTAAATTCACTTTTTCAGAGGTATTTTGTTTATGTGTATATAAAAAAATTATTTTATGTATATAATTAAAACATAAATGTATTTATATTATTTTTAATATAATTAATATCAGTAATAAATAACTGATAATATATTTCCCTAGATAATATTTTTTTTAAATTAATACAGATGTTAAGTAGATTAATACCTATATAATATTTTATTGTTATAGGTATTTATATCGATAATTCTATAAAGATTGGTATAATTCATAGACAAAATCTACAAGTGGGAATGCGGTGATTGAAATTTCCTCATACTGTATAGTGCCGTACTATTCGTAAAAAAAAAACAAAAAGTATATAAATATGTAACCATAATATTCCAATTTCCGGTATTAAAACAAAAACACTAATAAATGTTTGTAGTACCGTATAATTAAATTGCAAATAAATATATAGCTGGTCTGCAATCTGCGGCATATGATCTGCAATGTAGGTACACATGACGTGTATTTGTATGCACTTGTACTGCATATATTTTTAAGCCCTGGAGAGAATTTTAACTAGGTAGGTATACCTATCGTATAATATAGTACCTATTATTTTTTTTATGCATTCCCCTGAAATGCGTCACGACAGCTAAGGAAATATTGAATATTATTATTATTATCATATTACATTCATACTTTCATAACTATTCCTATCTAATATCTTTATATACACTTTGTTCCTCCTCATACTGTACCTCACTTAATAATGTCACGACTCACGACTTCCACATAAATTTACCTCCTAGCAGTCATCATAACCTCATCCAAGGAACTAGCAGGAAGAAAAAGTATTTTTACTATTTACACAATTTTAACTTGTTTTCTAAATATTATTATAAGTTACGACTGAATAATAATACATGAAATTTAGTCATAAATAACATAATAATATCATTTTAATATTTATGCATAGCCGTAATACTGTATAAGCTTGTGAAGCAATAAAACCTACATGGCTTGTATAACTAATATATATATATTAATATTAGGTCTCTTCTACTTAAAATTAATTATATATAAATATAGAGCTGCAGCTGCTGGTATATAGGTGTCGGAAAGTAATATTTCTATTGAAATCCAAATGGTTATAAAAATAAAATACACGATGTACAGAAAAAAAAAATCTGTTATCACAATATCAATATTAGTAATTATATAGGACATACCATGATAGTAGGTGCCTACTAGCTACTACCTATTGTATAAGTAGGACGTATAGGTACTTATTGAACTCGTATAATCATATGTTGTGTTATCGACTTATCGTATAACAAATAATATAATATCCACGAATTGCGTATACTAGCAGTAAATAATACATCATATTTTATGTATGCCTAATGGCTAATGTTTAAACACGCTGCACTACTATAGGTACCCGAGTACGGATCTGTACGGCCGGAGGGCGTGTCGTGCACCGGCTAAGAGAATGAGGGAGGGAGAGAGAGAGAGAGAGAGAGAGACAGAAATGATTTGAAAATTGATTAAGAAAAAAAAGCGAATTCATAAAAGCGAACGCGAATAATTTTGTCCTTGGCCAAATCTGTAACAATGTTTTATTATTATAATACACCTGTACTGTTTGAAACGTATATTCATAGACGAAAATCGAGAGGTGTCAAGGGAGCATAATAATTTTAACATCCTGAATGGAGGCATAAATGCATAATAGAGCTATTGCACCAATAATGCCATAATATTATGTACACCTATCGTAAATCGTAATAATATGATATTGCCTTGAATAATTTGTTTTTAAATACTTTTATATTATAACGTCAGCAAATGTTTATATTACTATTGTACTGTTTATATATTTACTAATTTAGAACGGTTATTATTTGTGTTAGCTTTTCGCCACCACGCAGTAGATAGACGATTTATATATTACCTATCACCCCGCTGTTCGTAGTGGCGTGCTCAGCTTTTTTGAAAGGGGCAACATGCAATTTTGGACTATTCTCAGATCACGTTATCTATAAGTTCATTGCTTTATCATATATTTAGGCTGTTTGTTTTAGAGCTTTCAAGACCCTCATCGGCTTCGTTATACACACACTGTAAGAGTTCAAGCTATCTATAGATCCGTCACTTAAATAATTGTTGGTCTCTAGTCTCTAGTCCGGCCTTTACGAGAATATGCGTCTGTTCTCTGGGACCCATTTTATACATATGGTATTAGATTCATACAATTTAGAGCGAGTTCAAAGGCTTTTTTGGCATCCGTAGCTTATTCTATGCTGAAAATAGACCATCCTCCGCTTGACTACCGCCCAGTCTTGCGCATGCTCGGTCTTAGCTGCTTTGCTGATAGGCGTGTTAGAGCTAATCTAGAATTTTTACAAAGGTTAATTGGTGGCTCAATGCATGCTCCTGCTCTTCTCTCACAAATGAACATTAAAATTCCTTCTCGTTGCAGAAGGTTTCGAGTTTCCTTTGTTGTTCCTATGTGCATAGTACCAACTACCAATGACGGCAGAAACCAGCCGATCGATAAACAAATAAGGCAGTTTTCTAAAGATTCTAAAATGTTACACATTTTATTTGTTATAACGATAATTTTTATGGTAAAAATCTAATGCCAATATCAAGTATGTAATAAAATACAATTTAAAATATTATAATAATATTATTTATCATTTTTTCATACTATCCTGAGTATCCACACATAGGGCTACAAAATATTATACCATAGAGATACAGATAGATATCGAAATTATAGATTTTAGATTAAAGACTGCTGAAGGTCGGTTGGTAGCGGGATGATAACTTTTATACGGGTCGGTGGCTAGGCGATAACAAACAAGTAGTTATCGCAAGAACACTAGCTATTTAATATTTCCAAAAATAGTATTTAGATAAGATGAAGGTGAGTATTAATATTTTCAAAATGCATTTTCTGGTATTATAACATTGAAGCATTGAACATAGGTAGGTAGTTAACACATAATTCTATTAATCCACGTGACTAATGATTATTAAGATATTTTTTTGATTAGGTACCTTATTATTATTTATTTCATCTTGATATTTTGTAAGGCTTACTTTAATAGTATTGAATACGCGTAAAACAAAATTTAGGAAATGTTTGGGAGGCTATGGACATTTTTAGGGGGCTTCTTGAAACCTGAAAATTCAATTTGCCCCCAAATTCCTATGTAGGTAGTTAAACCATCTATTAATTCTTGAATTATAAACCACGAATTAAATTTTTAATTTCACAGCTGACACTTTGAAGCAGAACATTTTTCTAAAAATGTACGAAATAATATATGACATTAATATTTTATTGAACTTAAAGTTTTTAATTAATAAAAACAATGAAAGTTACCTCAGTGACCTAGCTTGACTGTCTGTGTCCTGCAAATTTCGTAACTAATGGTGCTCAGTGACCATTGTTCGTGACCTTAATCGTTTGGTAACCTCCCCTTACCAGGTGTGTTTAGTTACAGTTTTTCAATTGTTGGTACCTATGTCATTTTTAAATCATTACCACGACTGACAGGACTAGATATAGCCAGATAGATATGGTTATTAGGTAATACCTACAGTAGTGTACTTAGTAGTAGGTACTAGTTACCTATCTATATGATGTATTATGTTCAAGGGGATACGACAATATAAAGTATAAGCAATCGTAAGAAATTAAAAACGAAATTCAGACCTACATTTCTTTTTGGACATTTTAATATAAAAATTAATTTGTTATGATATCTTATTTAGGCGATTTGACGATTAGAACTTTAAGTTCATGCCCAGCCGTGGTTGTACACCTCATTATAATTATCTACCTAGATACCTAAACAAACGACGATATTGCGTGTTATGTAAAAACTATCTTTATGCCATTATTATTATTTGTTTTCTATAGTCTAATTTCTCCACGCACTCCTCCTCCTCAAAAAAAAGTCTTATTCGCGACCGAGCCTCCTTTATAGGTATTACAGTAATACGCAGTATTTTAGACGATTTATTTATTACGACACCCGAGCGTTAATAAGTCGAAAATCATCGAAAAGTTTCGCCGGCGGACAGATGGCGCGGCGAATGAACATGCACGTGCGGCTTTTGGCGCTGAAAATCGTAATCACCGCTCGCCCGCGGCAATATCACGACTGACGTCGTGCGGAGATAACGCAGCCGCCGGGCCTTTTCAGTTTTCAGCTCGAAAAGAGGTTATGTCCGTCCACCGTCACGGCGATAACCGACAGACGTCGTCTTGGTCTGTATTTATTTTTATTACTATTATTTCCACGCTTTCCTTCCTATAATCGCGATGTCGATAACGCTCGGACTCTCGATGTTTGCCTTTCCGCCGCCGTCGAACGATAAGACGAGAACACGGAGAGCACGACGCCGACGTCATAACTCCCGTAATCGCCGCCGTCGAGACGTTATTTGATTATCAATATTATCTTCACGATCGCCGGACGTGGAGGAAAATAAGAACTCCGCGACTGCACCGCGGCATTCCACGGCACGACGACATTTTAAAGTCGAAAACAGTTTTACAACAATTTTAACATTAAAATCGGAACGACTGGTGAACCACCATCGAGTCTCGTGACCTGCGGCGACGGTTGAACTTGACCGGTGCAGTGTGGAAGCCGACGGGAAAAGTGAACGTTTTCGGCGAACGGCGGCGGCGGCGGTGGCGACGGCGGTGGTGGTAAAAGTAGGTCAGAGGTATAATACGAGTTCAGCGCGAGCCGGTGGTAGCAATCAGTAATCACTCGTCGTCTGCCGTCCGGTCGACGATATTCGTTGATTGCACGCTATCGTTCGATTTGTCCGTTTTCGATTTCGTCCGTTTGTTTTCCCCTTTTTCTCCACCCCTCTCGCCCGCCACTCATCCGCCGGCCGGTGAAAACCGTAATAATAACAATAACGTGTGTGTCCCTCCTATACATTATATTATTATTACAACATTATTATTATTATAATTTATAGTCGTGTACGGTTTATCGCATTCTCCGCATTCGATTGTTGTTGCGCCTGCCTGCCTGCCTGCTTGCCGGATCATTGTTAATACGTTCGGTTCTCCGGCAGTCGACCCACAGCCGTCCGTCTCTGTGGTCCACTTCGTACGCACGGCACACGCACGCGGCTAGAACGGACGCGGACAACAGCCGACGACCACCTGTTGTAGTAGTCGCGGTCCAGTTGTGTGTACAGCACACACACCTCTTGTCGGTCCAGCGGTCGTCGGTCGATGTTTTCTAAGAACAGTGGACACTACGATCTCGTCGAACGGTCCAAAATGAGTGAGTGTACACCATAATATTGTCCATCGACACCTCGCCATACTTGCGCATTTCAGTCTGTGGTGGTTTTAATTTAATTTTCTTGTCCCCATTCTTGTCCTAACTCCATTTGAAAACATTTTCTAATTTATTGACAACCCACCTCTACCTCCCCAATAATGTATTATTCACAATAACTATCAATTCCCATGGGTACTGTACAGTTACTGTATAAAATAATATATTTATTATTTTACGCTTCGGTAATGCACTGTTGGAGCTTTTATTAAATTTGTAGTAATAACTTTTTCATGTTTTGAAATCTATTGATGGTATACCTAATGCAACTTATTTAAATTTTAAATTTAATTATTTAATAATTTATGTTTAAATTATCAATTGAAGTACGTATGTACTATGTAGGTAGGCAATTAAAATATTTCAAACATGTGCACATATTTTATGAAATCATATGACTTATTCAACCGTTAATTGCCTACTTACTTTGCAATTTGCTTATTTTTTATTTTTTTAAGTTTTATTTTAATTTTATAAAATAAAAATAATCAATTGAAAGTACCTAATTGTTTTGTTTTCTAACTTTTGTAAAGCTCTTTAACAAGTTTCATACCTTAAATGTTAAAAATCTAACATTTTCCTTATAATGTACCTTGCCTATAATTATTAGAAGGGCTTCTTAATTATACTACTTAATATTTATTTTCTATTATTTTTCTTTGCCAAATTAAATGGAATACCTATTGTATTACTTATTTGCTTTAAAACTTCGAAGGAACACCATTTTAAAATGTTAAATGGAAAGGTAGGCACATGGTAAATTACATGAAAAAATTGTTAATGGTACATTTTATTCATGCATACCTAGTAGTTAAAATAAAAAAAAAGTAAATAGGTATATTATAATATAGTAATTTTAATTTTAATTGTTTTCTTATTAAATTATTGTTATTATTATTTTTTTTTAATTTTCAATCATAAACTAGAAATTTAATTGGTTTAAATGTTATCTTAAGAGTTTATATGATGAAAATTTGTTATGACACTGTAAAAGTGTTCTGTTAGGTACTTATATAAATCAGTAAGCTCTGAATATTTTGTTTGACATGGTCTGGTAATTATGATATTTACAACCACAAATTATTACAAATGTTATCTAATTGTAGTAGGTATGAAATTATTGTTATTGTTATTTCATTTTAATACTTCAATTATTATTAATACTTCAATAATAATTATGAGGATTGAATATTTTTAATTACATATTATGTTAAAGGAAATTATAAATACTAAGTTTAAATTTGTTTCATATTTGTCAATTTATAATTTTGTCATCAGGTACCTAGTGATAACAAATAAATAGATTGTTTGAATTACATTAATTGGAAAATTAAGTGTCTCAGCTTATAAAGGTAATGTTATCTATTCATTTTTTTGTAACAATTTTATGATCAATACCTAAATGTCAGTATGTAATTGAAAGCTTTTGATTGATATTATTATTATTTCAATTCATACCTATTTAAATCAAATTATTTATTTAAAAAAATATTACTATATATTATCTACTATTTATTAATGCCAATAAATAATAAATTATACAACACCAAAATACTGACAGGAGGAGACAACTTAAGTAAATTTACCTTTTTAGTAGGTAGGTAGGTGGGTACCTATAGAAAAATAGAATATTTCTTTTCATAGCTGAATAATATAAAATGTTTTATTAGCCATATTGAATTTATAAAAAATATTCAATAAAAATAGGTAAGTACCCAGTATTCTTTTTATCTAATTGGTCAAATTTTAAATTATTTTTAAAAATGCCCACCTATTTGTATGCATTTTTTATGTGATGTTAAATCATACACATTTCTGAATACACAAAGTATTATTTGCCTTTTTATAAATTAAAATTTTTTAATTTGTATGTAATACAGGTATCTAGTATTTACCAAAAATTAAGCTTGTAATACAAATTCAGATGACCTTCAAAACTCACAATAATATTGTTAAATTTTTAATTGATTTTAGAACCACAATTTTGATTTTGGTTACATAAATGAACAATTTTGGTTATCTGATGCTGCTTAATTTTTATTTGACCTTTTAAAAATATCCATATGTGTGTATTTTTTTTATATTTGGTTTTACTGCTTAAGATATTTTTCATGCCTATTCATAATTTTAACTAGTGCTAGGTATATAGTATATCTACATTCGTTAGAAATTTAAATATGATTTTGTAGATGTTGGAAAATAAAATAAGATTTATTTTTTTATTAACCATACATGTATGAGGTATGAGTATTATTTATACTTTTTTTTTATTACAGATTGCTTCAGTTACTACAAACAAATTTTTTGAGCCCTACATTTTATTTTAATTAAACTTTTCTCTGAGACTCTAGAAAGTTCTTTTGTATGATTCTGTATTAAAAGTACTTTTTTAAATGATAGATATCAATGAGATAATGTTTAAATATTCACACTTCTATAGACGACACTTACTCTGTTTTTAAGGGGTTTTATATATGCAATTTAGATTACATTATTTTACATCAATTTAAAAAATGTTATTTATGTTTAAAAAACATGCAAATAATTGATTTAAAATAATAATCAATTGTCTTTTTTCTAATAAGTGGTATTCTAAAACAAAATTTTTAATGATATTTCTGAGCCAAAGTTTTCCTCTGTTTATGATGAAAAATTTTGTTTTTATCTAAAACTGTATCTTTTTCAGTTCCTTTCCACTCAAAACTGTTTTCATAAACAATTTACAGATGTGTGGCGTTATCTTAAGGTCCCTATACTTAATTTTAATTTCTAATTTGCAATTCCTAAATAATATTATATCATTTTACTTTTGTGATAACCATCAGTAGGTACTATAATAGAAACATCAACATTTTTTTTCAATTTTATCTGTTATGTTAAATTGCTCATTAGTCAAAATGTGTTATCTTTATAATTTATACCTTTGGTTATTTTATTTAAGTTCTCTCTAATTAAAGTAAAATTTAATTCTAGTAGTAACTATACTTATACAATTTTCATACAGATCAAACATAATATAATATGCAGGGTGATTCACCAAGCATGCTCATCCCTTTTTTTCTTCAACAATGCAGTTATTCAAAATTTGCATTTTTTAAATTTTTAAAAATACTTTAAGGTCATATTTTCAAATTCTTGAATTTTGTTGTACAATTTAGGAGTGTCCTGTGGAGATAAAAACTAATATTTTTCAAATCCGAACACCCCTGTTAACTATAAACTGTAGAGTAGATAATTTTTCTGAAATTGTTGACATATCAAAATCAAAATTTTATGATCAGTTTTTGAGTTAACTATTTAACATTGAGTTCTAAGGATAAAAGGTCCATAGTTAGTGGTACCTTATACAGTAAACAAGGGGATTTCTCAATTGAAAAATAGAACTTTGTATTACCACAAGAGATCCCCAGGTAGTATAAAAAAGTTCAAGAATTTGAAAATATGGTCTTTGAGTATATTTAAAAATTCTAAAAATCAGAATTTGAATAAATTCATTATTAAAGGGAAAAATAGGGGTGAGTTGCTTGGTGAATCACCCTATATACTTGAGGTATTTATAATTATAGGTGTAACTATTGACAAAATTAAATTATTTTTCATCAGAAGAGTAACTATATTGATAAATATAGATTTAAAAATAATATTTGCACTTTATTACTTTTGTTTCAGTTATCATTTATTATTATATTGATTATTTCAATATTTAATAAATAATCCCACCTTTTTGTATAACATTAATTATTTGTTTCAAAATTTGGATAACTCAATGAAATATTTAATAGATGTTTACAATAGGCATGTTTGTGTTTTTAAAGCCATCTACATTTTTGATATGAAGTATACAATTTACTGTATCTTTGCATTATATATTTTTATATGTTATAGTTCAGTGGGGAATATTTACCAATACATAATGTGTGTACTCTTTTAAAATAAGGATCCCAATTTTTACAACAAATATTGTTACTTAAACCAACATTAAATTATAAATACTATTAATGGTTGATGGTTGTTAAATTGATTATTATTTATGTGTTAATGTTTTAAAAAGATTAATGGTCAATTTAAGGTTAAGCAAAAATAATTTATAAATTTATAAATTATTTTAACCCAATTATAATAATGTATTAAAAACTTATTAATATTAAAAATTGAAATAGTAATACTGCTACAAAATATTATCTACCTTTAACAATATTAATATAAACATATTTTTAGCTTTTGCTTGTTGTTTAATTACCATATTAATAGATAAGTAATTTGTTTGTAAGCCTTTTACAGAAACAAAACTAATAATACATTACATTAGATTAAATAACACATTTTTTTTAACACTTATCATTAATTTTAAATTAATTTTTTTGGTTTGTGTCTTTTAAAGAAACTTGCCATTTAATAAACTTGATTTTTTTTTGTATTTTTGTTACTAATTTTGTATTTTTCCGTTGATTAGACACTCTAGAAGAAGCTCTTCGCCTGATAAGGACGTCCTTAAACTCCCCTCAAATGGACGTCGAGGGGGCCCATTATGATCAAAACATCACTCATCTGATTGTAGTGATGGGTGCTTCGGTAAATTATTCATCTAAATTTGTATGGATCTAATGACAATTATAATATTTAACTCAATTTAATTTTGCAGGGAGATTTAGCAAAAAAGAAAATTTACCCAACTCTTTGGATGTTGTTCCGAGATAAATTGATTCCAGACAAGACATTCATTTATGGATACTCCAGGTCAAAATTAACCATGGAACAACTAAAAAGCAACGTCTCACCATATTTAAAAGTAGGATAAGTAATATTTCTTCTTTATTACTGTAACTGTTATTAAGGGTTCGATAGATTAATTTGTATTTTATTTTGTAGTGCAATGAAAACGAGAAAGAACGTCTCGCTGAATTTTGGTCTTACAATTTTTACATTGCTGGGGCCTATGACAGTTCTGCTGACTACCGGACTCTGAATGTAAAACTTTCCAAACATGAAATTTCTGGCATCTCTAACAGGTTGTTCTATTTGGCTATACCGCCCTCATTGTTTGAGGTAACCACCACTCACATCCATGAAACATGCATGGATCATAAGTAAGTATATCTACTAATTTATATATAAACCTACTATTTTATTATGAATTGATTACTATAACACTAATATAATATTTTCAGAGGGTGGACTCGTGTTATTATTGAAAAGCCGTTTGGTCGGGATGCTGCTAGTTCATTGGAACTTTCTGACCATTTAGCCAAGTTGTTCAGTGAAGATCAAGTGTACCGTATTGATCATTACCTTGGCAAAGAGATGGTTCAAAATCTCATGACACTCAGGTATAGCAAATGTCGATGAAACATTTATAAATATTTGTCCTAATTTATATGTATAGGTAATTAATAGAATGAATTGCTGTAGGTTTGGAAACAGAATATTAAACACTGGATGGAACAGAGACAATATTGCACAGGTGCAAATCACTTTCAAAGAACCATTTGGTACCGAAGGACGTGGTGGATATTTTGACAGTTTCGGCATAATCCGTGACGTAATGCAAAATCATTTACTCCAGATCCTTAGTTTGGTGGCCATGGAGAAGCCAGCTACTATACATCCTGATGATGTTCGAAATGAAAAAGTTAGATACCTGGAACCAATTATGGTTGTGCATTTTTGCTGTCTAACAATATGTTTATTATATTTTAGGTCAAGGTACTTAAATGTATACCTAAAGTACAAATGTCTGATGTGGTTTTGGGACAGTATGTTGGTAATAAGGAAGCTGCGGAAGAGCACAAAAAATTTGGGTACTCTGATGATAAAACTGTACCAAGTGGATCAAAAACAGCAACATTTGCGTCGGCTGTGTTGAGAATCAATAACGAACGTTGGGATGGTGTACCTTTTATACTGAAATGTGGAAAAGGTATGTGTGTATGGCGAATTTATTTTTCGATTACTTTTTTTTTATTAAATTATTGTATAAAGATATTGAATGTTTCTCAGATTGGTTTATTATTGTTGAATTTTTCCTCAATCTATTTGATAGTTTTCAGGAAAACTTGATGTAATTTGGACACATAATATTTGGTTCATCTTCCGAGAGTTAACTGAATCTCTGATATGGTCCGCTGATCTGGATTGTTTACCATCCGATTTCTTCAAAATAATATTTTTATTTTTTATTTTATTTTTGCTTTTGATGTAGCTTTGAATGAAAGGAAGGCTGAAATCCGAATTCAATATCATGATGTGCCTGGTGACATATTTGGGGGAGTCCTGAAGAGAAACGAACTCGTAATTCGCGTCCAACCGGATGAAGCTGTATACATTAAGATGATGACTAAACGACCCGGTATCGGATTTGAAATGGAAGAAACCGAATTGGACTTAACCTATAATAGTCGTTATAAGGCAAGTTAAATATTGTTCTTCTGATGAACATTAAATTGTTATTATGTTATGTAACACTCATTTTCTTTATCAGAATGTCAAGTTACCAGATGCCTATGAACGATTGATATTGGATGTTTTTTGTGGTTCTCAAATGCACTTTGTGCGTGCTGATGAACTTTCCGAGGCTTGGCGTATATTTACTCCACTTCTCCATGAAATTGAGTCGACTCAACCCGAACCAACACCATACAAGTATGTTGAATTATCATATTAACTGTAACCTGTAGAGCTTAGTTTAATTTATGATATTTATTTTTCATAGGTACGGTACTCGTGGACCTAATAAAGCTGATGATCTTTCTCTTGCAAACAACTTCAAGTATTATGGATCTTACAAATGGGTGAAACCTCACTCTTAGTTCATCTAAAAATATTGTTTTTCATTTGGAACAATATATATATTTGTTTACCAAACATAATATGTACTTATGTAATTGTCTATAAAAATAATTTATTTAAAGATCTGCCATATAAATTATTTTAAAACATTCCGGTTACTCACTTGACCCATTATAAATTATCATTTGAATTTCCATTTTTTTTTTTAATCATTTTTTCTTGGTTTTTCCTGTGTTATAAATTTGTTTTGTTTTTGTTTGTTTATTCAAAAAAAATTTTAATTTATAATTTAATTTAAATTCTGCTCGATTATTTTAATCAAGCATAGTTTAGTAAACTTAATTGTTTTTATGTTATATTTATAAATTTTAGCAATAACATGATATAAAATAATAGAAGTGCTCATGTTACGTTACTGACCTTAGGAGTATTGTTCAACAATATATTGTCTAGAAAGTCAAATAATATCTACTCAGTATTATTTGTACACATAAATACAAATATATTAAATTACAGGGTTTTTGTTATTATACTACAATACGATTGTATTGTATTTTCAATCTACCTTTCTAAATTAACACTCAATGTTTCAATTGTTATGATATTATGTTTTCTAGATGTATTGCAATCACAGGGTAAATATCCATTATTAAAATATTATGCTTTTGATTAGATATAACAATTTAGTTTTGATAAATCAAATGTTTACAGTAGAATATCTATAATTAAAAAAAAAAAATAATAAAATTGTCTTGAATTTCTTATATATGGCTGGTGTATGTTGATTTAAAATAATAAAAAAAAGCCATTGAAATTCTAGTGTTAATGATTTCTAATACTTAAGTACCTACAATATTCTTTGTGTATGTCTTGCATCTCAATCATATTCGCCACCCACAGTTATGCTAATATCTTGACCGATGGTTTGTGTTTCATGGTACCAAATATTTGTGTCCAGTACAACTATAGAAAATATTGAACAATTATTATAATTATTATTTTAAAATTACTTTATAATTATATAATTTTGCATACAATATTTACAATTTTTCAACGTTACCTTAAATATTCTATAAATTCTATTACCTTAGTCTAAATATCTCAAGTCTTATTTGTATGTCAAATGACAATAATAAATAATATTAAAGGGGGGGGGGGGGGGGAGTCTGAAGATTTTAATGTAGAGATGACAATTTGTAGTGTAATATCTTCAGGTATTTTGTGGGGAGGGGATGCTATACAATGGTTGAGCCCCCGCTTACCCGCTATTTGCATCTGAATCGGTAGATATACTTTTACAATATAGGTACTCACTCGTTGAACCAGGTTCCATGAACACTTCGAACATTCGTTTGCATTTGAAAAAACATTCGGCCGGCGTGCGCAACGTCCATTTTTTGTATCCTCTTATTTGCGTCTGCCACGACGGAAATGCCACTTTGTCGATCTGTGGGAAATGTGCTTTGCGATTTATAAAAAGATAAAAAATTGTTAAATTTTAGATTTTCGGACTGAGTGATTAATTGTTTTTTTTGTCGATATATTTTAGAGCAGTTGCTTTAATTTTCAACTGACACCAACTGATTTTCTGATAGGAATAAGAATCTAGTTGGTACTTTGGAAGAAGGAGATTAATTGAAATAAATGTTAATTGTGTACCTATACACATATTGTACTGCACGGCGGCTTTCGTGTTTCGAACTATACCTGAAATCTGACCTTTTTGTCTATATATATTAATAAATAATTTTTCACCCAACTTTCACATTTTTTTCCTCCAAAAGAAACTTCGTCTGACAATAACAAATACAAGAAAAAAAGAATAGCCAAATCGGTCTAGCCGCTCATATTTGATGCTGTGATCAAGGGAAACAGGGATGAAAATAGAAAAAAATATTTAGGTATTTATCTAATTTATTTATCATATTTATCTGTAAACTGCAGTAAATTCAGTATCGTGTAATATAAAATTATAAACAATTTTAAATTAAGAATTAAGTGTGTAATATATTGTAATTGTATTTATTTTGTAAAAATATTGTCGCCCCCTAATAGATCTTTGCTTTGAATCCATGCCTGCACTTAGGAGGTATCATATACCAATTTCCAATTGCCAATATATATTATAAATGGTAACTTACCTAGTAACTAATAATGGTAAAAGTGTCCAACTATCGTACATTGATAATTATATAAATATATTACATACATAGGTAGGTACTTACGTGCATCGGTGCTCCGTGTCCAGGTGTGCCCATAAAAATCCAAAGGGTTTGCTTCCTGTCTGACAGCTTTGGTAAGAAACTAGGTAGAGTTATGTGTTCCTTCAGACGATTTATCGATTTACGTTCACAATTGCTCCTGAAATCATATCAAAAATTTTTGGTTTATATTACACCTATTATCTACTTTATATAATATAAAAAACATGTTATATTAATATGATCTATAGGTATCTGTACCAGCTATAACTGTGCTATTTGAGAAGGTTCTCAGCCACGAATCGGAAGAGCTGTACAATTTTAGGGTGGTGGCTGTTATAAGTTTTATTGTCAAAACTTTCATTTGAATAAACAAAGAAATTTACATAATCGGACCCCTAGTTTTAACATTTTTGTCCTCCTTATCATAAATAGGTTCTACTGTTTTGCAATAAACTATAATAATACGTAATACTTAATATAAAATATAACATTTTAGAAAAATCAAACATATTATTTTCATAAAAGAAAAATCGAAAACTTTTGATTGACGGCATTTTATTTTAATTTGATACTAAAATATTATGTATTATTTTTATTTTTGTTATTTTAATTAAATATCTTATGTAGGTACTACCATAAGCGCAACTATAGGAGAGGGCTGGGGGGCTTAGCCTGACTTTTTGTGTAATATCAGGTGAAAGCTACAGCCCCCCCCCCCCCCCAAAAAATTTTTTTTAGCCATAGTTGCGCCATTATACACTACCTATAGGTCTATACTACTATCCGACTTACCATCCGATGTACCACGGTGCATATCCAGGCGCCATCGCTGACCGTTGGTCGTCCATATCCAGAGCTTCCTCGAGCGTGTTAAATTCTGTTTTGTACGGGAAAAACTGGCATGGCGTTAAAAGTTTGGAATCGGACAAGTTTTTGAAAAGTCTAAACCCAAAATCGGCAGACCTCTCGGCATTGGAATCGTCAACAACCACTACTGGTCGTCCTGTGTACGCGTAGCTATGAAAAAACAAAAAACATTAAAATCGTTAAAAACCCGTGGTGGGTATGATCTCGGGTAGGCATCACCTCGGCACATCCGCAGTCTACCGAGTAAAAAAAACGTTTCAGGGTCAAAATTTACTCATTTATCAAATATAACATTTTCAATATTTCTAGGTATTATGCAGACATAATATAGACCTAGTTGATAATATTTTTTCCTCTGCTATGATCGATAATCCATTGTAAAAAAAAAAAAAAACAATAAACCAGTTTTTAATTGACATGTAGCATTGTAGCTATAGAAAATAGAGACTATAAATACACATGCGCTAATGCACGTATCTTCCAAACGATTTCAATATTTCAAATAAATATACGCTTAATATAATAATTGTACCTAATACTTAATAGTTAAAATAGGTAACGTTAAATTATTAACACAAACTATTTGCATCATCAATTAGATTATTACATTTTAGTAAGGTACGTAGGTAGTAAAAACTTAATTAAGGGCCGAGAGCTACTGTGGCTTTATTTAAAACCAGCTATGTTCGACAATTATAGGTAGGCTAATCATTGCCTACGGGCTATGGTTTAATTAATGATTAAAAATCTGGTAATTAACTAGTAAGTCTCTCTATAGCTGCTGCTGTACGAAAAACAATTACAATTGGAAACAGTGTGTTTATTTGCTGCATCTATTTCTAAAGGAATTTTATTCATTCATAATTCATACTATCGATGATTTATTTTTCTATTATTAATGCTGTGGGTTTTGTGTAGCTCAGAAATAACTAATACCTACTTGAAAAACCTCACTATGTACGTACCTACCGGTATATTTCTCACGATTTATATACAACATGTCATTCTATAAAATGTATAACGTTTATAGCTTAAAATTAACTACATCAAGTGATTTTAGTTATGTAGGTAAATATTAAACATTACCAAGTGTTAAATATTACTGCGTGTAACAATAAGATACATATACTGACGATATACTTAATGATTTATTTAAGCGATAGTGGAATGTTTCATGTTTCTACGAATAATATTTTTCTATTTCAACAAAATAAGTGATTGAACACAATTTAACTTACTGCTTTTCAAAATGTTCGGATGATAAATTGAATACTTTCTCAATGGCATCTAATCCTTGGCAGTAGGAACAATCGATTGGCGGCCGTAGTATATCCTCAAAAAAGTCCGGTAATGCCAATGCACACTATGGTCAAAATATCAGATCATACTCCATTTTTTGATTATCAATAAATACCTGTTAGATTCAAATTATTATGGTATACCCCTTAATTTATATAATGTTGGTACCTAAGTATAATAATAACAAATTATTATTTAAAATAAATACTTTTCTGCGGAAATAATAAAACGTGATAAATGTCTAACTCAACGCATAACAAAACATCAAACATTAACAATATTTTTGCAATTTTTACCAAAACAAGTAAAATTCCGTTTAATTTTATATTTATAATTTTGGAAAACTCTAAAGCACAATTATTATTTATTATTGCTGTGAAAAATATTTTTTTTACTTTTTTCTTTTATTGTATCATTGTATCATTGGTATTTTTACATTTGAACATTTTTGTTGAAATCGGACGATTCGCGGAGAGAAGACTTCGACATGAGTACAGATTATAGGTGGGTGATTTAACTTTATGATTTATTTTTGAGAACCACATATTAGGTACTATTATTATACACGTGAAAGTAACATAATTTATAGAATTGTCTAATTAATATTAGAATTTATAAATATGTATGAACTATTTTAAACAGAAAATAGAAAATACATTACATTTCAAATAGGTACCTGCAAATCTCCCGATGGAGCAAATAATTAAAACACTACTTCCACTTCCACTAGTGAAAGAAAAATAACTTAGTGTTTCTGATTTCATGGTTTTACCCAAATATTCTTCACTAGACTTTTAAGATATGAGTTAATTTTATTTGCCATACAATTTAAGTTTATAACACACAGCTATTCAAATCTTAATCAGTCAATAATTATCTGATTGTATGCACTATATTTGTTATGCCATAAATAATTGATAAACCCGAAACTCCTAAATAATTGTACTGTATTTCATTTTTTAGAGAGTAATTTAATAACAATATAATAATATGTAAAATCTTTATAATTAACTTCGAGTTATCGCGACTCGACTGCTGTGCTAATAAATTTGTTTTGTTCTATTATATAATTATGTTTTTCAAATATTATTGCAGTGTAAACAAATAATTCGCTATACGTAGCTGTGAATTA
The DNA here is from genome assembly GCF_001856785.1 of Myzus persicae. NCBI lineage: Eukaryota > Metazoa > Arthropoda > Insecta > Hemiptera > Aphididae > Myzus > Myzus persicae. The sequence continues at coordinate 246,938 of NW_019102110.1, read as the reverse complement.
AAATATATTTTAAATGCTTTTGACAGATTTATCTAATTATCTATATGGCAGCTTTAATATTTTTTCATAATCTGAGAACATAATTTACTGTTATTATACCAGAGCAAGACAAGTGAGTTGTTGTATTTTTCTTTTTTTATTGTTGTATAGGTATAGGTACAAATGTAGTAAATTTATTACCAAACTAGTAATTGTTGAAATTTTTGAGTTTTATAAAAAAAACTTAAGGTATTTATAGTGAAATATTAAAAAAAAATAGTAAATAGTAAAGAAATAGTAAAGAACGATTTGGGTTTTTCAATGTTATATACTTCTGGTTAAACGTTCAATTTACAATTATTTTATACAGAACCAGGGTGGCTGAATACGAAATACACTCACTACATAATATTACACGAATATATTATGACATAAAACTGGATAAAATATTTAATATAATAATATTTATAAATTATTATGATAACTGCGGGTACCTATTAAGACTTTTGAGTAGTTTCCAGGCCGACAATATATAATATGTATACCAACAATCTGATGGCCTCGCTCGCGGCTTATGACACTTTCTTCTGCTACAGTGATTTTAATGAAACCCTCAAAACATAATTTACTGTGCTATAATACCAACAACAATACCAATCACCGCTGAAGTGGTTTTTATCACGTGCACTGCCTGACTGAGCAGACGATAAACAAGGGTGTAGACGGTTAATGGCCATGACAGAAGTGTACGGTGTATACAAATTGTATAAGTTGCATTACAAAACGTTACTTAATGGAGTACCTACCCATATACATAGTAGGCGGGTACACGATGCACACCAATACACACTGATTTGACAGTGGTTTTTGAAAAAATATTATACACTTTTAAAGTTCATCCCAGTATCCCACTCGAGAGCGAAGCCTCGGATATCAAACGAATAGCGCAATGCCCGTTACAAATGCTCATAATATTGTTATAGTACGAAATGTGTTACCAATGTGTAAACAACTTAATAAAATAAAATATGATCAAAAATCGGACTGCTCATACGTGAGTTCCCAATTCCCAGACACAGTTTATTACTATCCAGTGTATAATTATGTACATATTGTAATAGTAGTTATTTGTATCATAACTTCAAGACAAATAAAAATTATTAATACAAAATAATAGTTTATAGATTTTAAAGTTGAGAGTAGGTATCGCAGTAAGTATCTATATAATCATAGGCGGAAATTGAGTCTGTTGAATTTTTAGTGAGTGAGGAGTCTAACCGATAAAAAAATGTTGTAGATTCTTTTGAGAAGAGAAAAAACTTTGTTACGGTTTCATAATAGATTATATTATATTACAAAATTCTTTATTTTTTTGTTCGTTTTATATTTTGATATGTATTAAAAATCGAGAAATTTTACAAACTATTTTGTACGTTACTTTTAATTTATGCGTCGAGGATCCTTTTAAGTTGTTGATATCGGAATTTATAACATAAGCGTAAATCGACATTAAATTTTTGTGAGCGTAATAATCCGAATTTTGGCAAACGAAAAATAACAATGTTGTAAAATGATATGAGTTAATTTATTGTAATTCGAAATATTACATCATCGAGACTTGCAACTTATCACCATTTTTTATGCTATCATTTTCTGTAATACGAAATAAATTTCTAAAATAAATTCAGATTAATTTTGAGTTATTCAAAGGTATTTTATTTTCAAATTTACTTATTTTTTTCCTGGCTTTGCAAATGTGAATATAGGTATGAGGTCATGAGGTGTAATATTTCTTTAAAGTTTTGTTTACAAAAATTTAAAAATATGGAAAAGTTATATGTGCACATATATAGTTTTATTTGATTAACTAGCGTTTGATGTTCAAATTATCAGTCTCCTTGGCTAAGTATGATTTTTCCATGTAACTTAACAATATAGGTATTTTATGTTATGATATGTATTATGTTTTGTCATGGTATGTCATTTAATTATTTGAACTCAATACTTTTATATTATATTAGAACTTCTATACAGCATGATCGATCTCTCGAATTTTTTTATAGCTAATTAGTAATTATTAAAATAATCGCAGGAAAATTACATTAATTTCACAATCGTTTCTTGAATAATTAAGATTTTTTCAATACTTACAAGTTACAATTTATTTGTTTATTCTTGTTTTTTACAAGGGAGACTTGCATGACCTCTTTAAACGGAGCTAAGCTCGCTATCAGCTTCCGATTTAGGGTATATATAAAATACACATAAATTAGTTTTCAAATCTCAATATTCAATAATTTTGAACGTTATTTTTAACAAGCAATAAGTTCTAAAACTGTCTCGTGCACTACCCACTCACCAACGTGATGACAATTATTGAAAAATTGTTCAAGTATAACAATAATTGTTTACAAGGATTCCTAGTAGCTAGACAATCATACTCACAACCGTTAAACAACTTATAACTCGTTCTCGTAGGGGTAGGGTTAAGCTTTGTTCGACAAATTAGAAAAATTAATCTAAATATTATTATTATTATTTACGGAGACCGCGCAATGATTACTATAGTAAAAATTAGGTCAGTAACGTGTGAAATGACCGTCTGCTGGTCATACAGTTTAATCGGTTTAATTGTAATTACGAGTGTGGCCAGCTGTAGTTCAATTATTATAGTATTAATGGTAAAAACTTTCGAAGGTACTCATATCATTTTGTCGAACGGAGAAATAAAATATTGCTATGATAGTAATATAAGAAAATATTCATGGACGGGTGGTCAGACTTAACCTGAGCGTTATAATGTCTGTTTTTATTTTTTTTTATAAACATATCTATATAGGTTGGTACCTACGCAGTATGCACTTCAAATTGTCGAATGAACTAAACTACAATGATATTATAAAAGAAAATGTTTAACCGTAGACAAACGATATAAACAATGGACATGATTGCAGTTTAATAAACGTTAAAATAAATAATAATTATGTTCATACCGAACAATCAACAATAGCCGCGTGTTTGAATAAAACTGATGTTTCATAAAGTGCATTATTCTACATTATAACATGTTTTGTGTCAAACTAAGGGAAAGATTTTTCATCTGAATAGGTGTGGTCTACACAATTTGAGAATGCTAAAACTATTTCTCGTTCGAAGTTCAATTATTTATAAACACGTATAATTTTTAATTATATCATCTACATAATAGTAAATATATTTATAGACAGCGGGTACCTATACTATTATCCGCAAAACACACACACACAAATTGTTTCTACGTTTTTTTTTTCCATTTCTACGTTCATTTTTTCATGTCACATTTCTACAATTTGTTCTCTTTATCATTTTGAAGTTTCTTACTTTTTTTAACGACAGCAAATATTTTAATTTCATATTCGTGTGTTTATGATATTTTTTAAAGTACTTTGATACAACTAAATAGAAAAAAAGTGTTAAGCGGAAACATAAGCCACGCGGAATCAACCAAATAAAATAATAAAAAAAAAAATAAAAAAATTTAAAAATAATGCTTTTTATGATGAATATGTCAAGAATGAAGAAAACATATCACAGTGCAATTCATAGTTCATACCTTATTAATACCGTATGCACGCATTAGTAATTTAAAATTTGATTTTATTAACCGATTTATTCCACAAAGCGTATTTTTTGAATTAATTATTCTTAGAAATTTAATCATAACAAAAAAAATTACAAGTGTTATTGGAAAAAATTAATAAAGAAATTATTACAATTAAATAAAAAAAACTATCCATCGTTTGTTGACTGCATTTGACCGCCGAGCAATTGAATTTGAATCCAAAATAACACGATTAGGGACATTATGCTATAATTATACATTTTTAATCAGCTCAGATTTTAAATATTTTAATCTATATAGAATGCATCAAAGTTAAAATAAATTTGATGGAACCTATACTCTGTGGTTTTGATGAAGATTGAAAGGTCAAGATTACAAACATGACACGAGTTGGTTTAGGTGTTTAATTTTTATTTCAATAAAAAACTGTTGATTTTATTGCCTGCAGGAACTCACTGTAATTATTATCCGTCGTTATATTGTTCTTGTAAGTAGTAACATATCGTTACTATAATCATAATCATTCGTGTCTCGTAAAAATATGATGCATTTGTTTTTCCTCTCAAATAAATCTCTTGGTTGGATTCGAATCAACGATACCTAATCTTAGATTCTAAAGATTATGACTCCAATGCGTGTGTGTTTCTCGAATGTTGAGATTTAATGCTCTGTTAGGTACGGATCCGCTTTTTAATGTTTCTCCGTGTAACCAAAATTGCGAAGAATATGCAGTCGTTGATTATTTCATGGTTTATTATTTTATAGAGCGAGCGCATTTAAACTATTTCTTTTAACTAAATTGCATACACAGATTGTGTGAATACATTTTTGCGTAACAAGCTATGTATGACTAACACGACTTCGTATTATTGTCAGCCAGGCACCTATACTTAGGGAAGAAACCTATGTATTTGAGTAGGCTGTATGACTTAAATTTTCTTAGCGTGTTCAAATTGTGTGTGTATAGCACTGGAAAGCGGTTAGAGCAACCAGTTATGCTATTCACTGTGTAGAATTTCGAGCGAACTGTCCCCTCCCAAAATGTATTATCTACCACTTGAAACTTTTGATGATTAGAATATGTTATAGGTACCTGTTCCTTTGCAGGCACTATTAATATATGATACTGTAAATCAACCAAACATTATTATTGAACACATTTTTTAGCCGTACTGAATTTTTTTTTTTATAAATTGATATGCTCAACTAGACAGCGAGTATACCGCACGCATACCTATTACACAGGTAGTTGATAATGTTTCTAAATAATGAAATGGGACTATAGTATCGAATTAATACGTTTATATGATGACGATTATATAGTTTTAAATTAAATTTTATGTGATATTTTTTATTTGTCCAATGACCTTTCCACATACGAAGATAAATTAATCTATGAAATATGAATCTTAAACCATTTTAAAGGCAACATGTACACCTAAACGTAGTAATTATAAATAGTTACTAGGAGTAGTTATCAGTTATTGCTAACTAAACTGATAATCAACGCAATTATTCAGCTATTATATTATTATAATCATACGAAATAAATAAATACATTTAACCATTAATATTACATACACATTGGTACATTTTACATCATTGTAGAAATAGGTATTGCTTATATTTCTAATAATTATCATAATTCATAATAACTTCATAGTAGGTCAGTAAACAGCTTATAATATAAAATAAAATGTTTTTAACTTAATAGTTTAATAAAAAAAATAATAAAAGAGTGTTTATTTGTTTTTAATGTAGTATATGTGACATTGATAATAAATACTACTATGATAATATGCTGATCTAATTGTTTCAATTAATATATTATTACATTTATAATTTACTACACGAACAAATCGTACGTGCACATCTAGAATAATAACTTATATAATTTTTATTATGTACTTATTCAATTTTCAAGCTCTTTGACCAAGAGAACATTTTTTATATTGATATTTATCGAAAAAACCTAAAAAAGTGAAAATACTGGAATGCAGCTTTGCCCTATACAATTGTGTAAGATTAAAACAAGTACTGGGAATATAAGTTGTTTCCAATATCCAAAAGGCGATCATCTAGCATTATGGATAAAAAAAACTGTGACTAGATCGAGCTGAAGAACTGTCAATGATATAGTTATAAAGTGTGTGGCGATCACTACAGCTTTTTTTACCTCATTAACAAATAACCGATTATAGTTTGCAATGTTATTTTAACAATAATATATTGTAGTGATTGCTGTGCGGGACACGACGATCGGTACCAAAATAATGATTTAAATAATCACGTCTGATGCAATCTCGCAGAGATGCGTCTGAGAAAGATAGGCAATAAATAAATTGAACATTTTACTCTTTGCTTTAACATAAAATAAAATATTATTTTATACTTATATAATTCACAGGTATAATTTAAATATCAAAATAATAAAGCGCACAGTCGTAGCTCACTAGATCTTCGACTGGGGCTGATTATCTCCTAAGTAGGTAATGCTAGGTGCTCTATCCGTATTTATAAATGGGTTCTAACAATGGCGTACAGTGGCGTGATATACTATATTTTAATATTATTTCTAGTTCCTGCCGAATCGAATTATCATGTGAATAGGTAAAAAAAATATTGTTGTTTTCACCTTTGCTCCAGAGGCTTCCTGTTATTTAGGCCTCGCACGTACGCCGTGCGTTTACTTTTAATATCTTCATGACGTATATCATAAATTATACTAAAATATGTGTAATTTATTGCCTATGGTGTATGTTAAAGTTCATAAAATAACTATCCTAGGTTTTGGTTTTACTACAAATATTTAGCGGTAAGTAAATTATAAAATTGTACAAATATGTTTAAAAATAATCAAAATGATTTCAAAAACTAATTTTGATCCTAATAAACTAATTCATAGTTTAATTAAATAATATAATTTTTAGACGAAATATTGTTTGAAAGATCAAAATCGCATAAACTACAGTCAAAAACGCAAGCAGATGTACATCAAATTCTGATACTTCAAATGAATCTCGTAGCTCAACCTCAACTACTGATGCTTCAAACCAAACACCTGGATACCCATCGGCAAATACACCGAATCCTCTCTCTCCCGGAGCTTTGGAAAACAGCTTTCAATTTTCAATTTTGACTTTTAAATACAACAGCCAGATTTGCTTTCTCTCCAGAAAAGTTACTAAAGTTGATAATCGAAGCATTATATTGACTACTCGTATGTGAGCAGATAAAAAAAAAACACATCAATTGATAATAAATACATTCATCACTCAGCTCAGAGTCTAAATTGTTCATAATTTTTACTAATTACGACTGCTATCTTAACTTTAAAAACTAGTCAAATACTCAAAATATTCAAAACAATAGACATGAAGCTATGCAATTTTATAGAAGTTAGTATTATGTAAACCACATTTAGTTTAGCTATAAGTTTTGCATTTTAGTTGAAAAAAATACTTTTAAGTCTCTAGCTCTAATAATATTATTTGCTAACATTACACCTACCAATTAAATGTTCGGTATTAGTGACCTAAATTCGCGGAAATCGCTAACCTGTAAGTCCAAGTATATCTGTGTTGGTCATATTTTTTTCGTTAATATTTCTGAATATAACGGTACTTATACTTTGTTAAGTTTAGTTAAACCAAATGAACTACATAACTACATTAGATTTAAACCGATATTATATTATCCGCGGGTATCTCTCAAGTGTCAGCAGGGCAGCTATAAACAATAAGGCCACGGTAAAGGAGAAGAAAAATAATGTAACGATACGTCATGACGTGTGTGTTGTATGAAAGTCAGGACATATCTATTAACACGGCGGCACTATATAGTTGCAGTGTGTTGTATGACTATATGATAAACGGTGGGAAAATAACTGAAACTGATTACAGACGCCGCAACAATAACGCTGCAGTTGACATATATATTTTATATGTATATTCATATTAAAAACGATGTCCGCACGGGGGCCATTATTATTTTGGCCGGTTCGCACAGCGAACACACCGCACGTAAAAATAAAACAGTCGATCGATTGCGATGACCGGAGGAATAGTTTTTCCATCGTTTACTTCGGATATGGATTTTATGGTTTCCTAACTATTTATTTTATGACTATTGAAACAGAAATAAACGATAACTATAATAAATGTAGGTAGGTACAATCAAGGACATCCGCAGAAATTTGTCGATAGTGGGACAGTGAAAATATTTGATTTTAATACAGAATTAGTGCCCCAACTATGTTAACTGCATTCACGTCGGTATATTATAATATTATATACCTAGCCACCTAGATGAGCATACATTTTGTTTTCTGCAACTGCGTTTCAGAAGAATCGTAATATTTAGATATAAATAATACATTAAAATGTATGTTTCTTAATGAAGTCATAAATCATTTTACTCCGTTAGTCGTTTATTTCGATTGCGATTAATTTCTTCGATTTTCCATACTTTTTTAGTTTAGACTTTTTATTTGATACAGCTGCAAGTAGCTTCAGGTAGATGACCGTTGAACAAACTCATCTGTAGATGATGTATGCTGGTGGTTGGCTGTAGCCTAAGCTGGAAAAGTTTGACGCAGGGGCAAATCCACATTTGCAGACGTCGTCGACTACATAATTATAATGCATTTTTGTCAATCAATATAACACTATATTTGATTGGAATCTTAAAATTAATTTTACACAAAAATTAAGAACTACCTATTGTCACCACCAATTTCACATTTCAAAAGTACTCATAGATTGGAAGTTTAGACAGGAAAGGAAAACAAAGTTCTCACTCATTCGCAATTGATATTTGGAATCGGTCTGATCGGTTGAAAGATGATCTCCTATGAACCAACAACAATGTTCAAGGTTGGCATAACGGATTATCTGCTCTTTTAACGTCTCCACACCCTATACCTTATCGTTATATGGACATATATCAATTGTTTAAAAAAATAATAAATGATTAATAAAGTTGTTATCGAACAACTCATTGCTGGAGATGATGTACACCACCAAAAAAATAGAAACATAAAGATACACAAAAAAAAAATGTTACATGCACTCAAGAAAATATTACGAAAACCGACCACTCGATGAATACTTACAAGAAATAGCTTAAAATTTTAACTTAAATAATTGATTTACATTAAAATATAATTCGTATTGCTTCACGTACACATAATGTGTATCTGGCAATAATATTTTTAACACGATTCTAATTTGGTTGGTACATATTTTATCGATAGGGTATTTTTTAATAAAACTTAATATTTAATTAATTTAGTATAATTTTATAAACATGAGGTGTGCTGACATGTCTTGAAAGTAAATAATGTCGTATGCACTGTATATTATCGTTCGCTGAAATGTCAGCGCTGAATATTGTTGTTGTGCGTTAAAATTTCTGGGCTAAATTCTCGGAGATCTGGCTATTTTATGATATTATAGTATTTATATAAGTTATGTCTTATGTGTAATATTTAAAAATTTGATCCACTTACAGTGTTATATTATGGTAACCACTAATAAAACATATTACTTACTGTAGTTCTTATAATTGATTATGATAACAAATAAACATTATTTTAAATTATGCAGAAATTATTTCAAGGCCTCATTCATAATAAAATCATCAAAGTTTACTGTTCTAAGAATTATTATTCTTGAAATGTTTGAAAAGAAGATGTACATAATTGTGGGAAATTCTCTCCAGGAAATGGAAAATCGAGCATTATGTGACATTGATTTTTTTTTAATGGACATCGATGACGCTGATTTCCTGAACCAATACATTGCCACCATAGTCTTAAAGAAATTGTAGGTAATAGTGTAGTACATAGGAATAGAATATATTATTGTACCGATTCCGTATCAAAGCAACGATTTCGGCTTAAATCACTGTTCGTCACAGCTGTATTTGTCAGACTTCTTTTTGTTTCTGTTCAATACGGGATTTGCTAAACCAATACGAACAAAATATTTGGTAAGTTATTAAGAGTTAAGAGTTTTACTTTCAGGTAATTTTTTTTCCCAACAAAAACAGCGAAATGTCACAATGCTATATCGATGGACGATATAATATATTATTTGCGTAACGTTTTTAACGGAACTTTGAATGCCAATAGTATTAACACTCCCAAATGTTAAATAAACGGTTATGAACATATTTGTATAAATAATTGCCTATGTACCTAATGGCTAATGCCCGTCGACGGCACTTGTAAAAAATATGGCTGTTCTCGAGTAGAATAATATTAAAGCAAACTATAAACTGAAATCTATATTGTTTTAGAAATAATGACGTTTTATAGTATTTTACATAAATAATAATACCTATGTAAAAATAACGTTTTGTAAAATTGATTTAAAAAAATTAATAATAAAAACGAAGCAAAACCACCGGAACTCAATATATTCCAACATCAAGCTGGTTCAGATTACTCGACTACGGGGAAGATAAAATAGTCATAAATAGATCCAGAATAGGACATTAATTGCATATTACCCTATCATACTTTTGATTGGCAAGGAACCCTGACTATTGCGTGACACGTGCAGATTAACCTCTTACAATTGAACAAATAATTATTCACTATTCCGATGCCCAAAATACTAAGCCATATCTCAATCTCTTCAACAATCCACGAACATCAGAAGAAGCTTCACACAAACAGAAAACTGAGGATGTATTTAATTTTTTTAAACATATAGACGTTGACAAAAATAAAAAAATTATAATTTAAACCGATAAAAATGTGTTTATTTAACACTGTAGCTATACCTATGTCATCGAAGCCAGTACCTTTACAAGAATAATGAAAAAAAGAAATTGTTTTCTTTACAATAATATAACGGGTACTCTGTTGTACGTCGAATGTCGAACAAAGGACTGTAGGTAGCCTATGTAATTTATCATAAGCTATATTATAATATATGTCTACAATTAATTACACCCGTGTCGATATACCGCGGTAAATGTACTTTAGCGATTTTCTATAATATTAGGTACCTAGCTAATTATATATCCATTTGGTGTAAATTATATCCCCGTTGATAAGTATAGTAGTGCTGTATTATAATATACTGCAGAAATCAACACAGCGGAAATATTTAGAACAAAATTAAATGATATATGGCTGGTATAAAATTGTATGCATGCCAGCACAATATTATATAGGTACTATATGCACACTGCAGCTGTGTAGCTATATAAACAAATGTATAATAGGCATCGGCAGAGGCATCATAGGTGACGGATCTTTTTCGGTATTTTTATGGGCAGTGGGCATAGTTCCTATTGCTGATTTCTCCCAAAAATAGGTTGTAATAAAAACAAAACTAGTAAAAATGAAAATAAAAGAGGAGATATCATTCCGGGCTATTCGCAAAAACACGGGTTTCGTGCACGGTCCGGCGGTCCTCATACCGGCATGACCTACGAGTATCATCATAATAATATAATATATAATGGCAAGTGCAAGGTAGGTAAAACACAATTTTTTACAGCGAAAGAAAAAAAAACTATGTGGTACACGACGTTAGATGTAAGGTCTACACATTGTGTTATATGCCTATAGGTGCATCCGTTTTGAATAATGCATGAATGAGATCTGAAGAGTGCCTACACGCACACCCGTGTACAGTGTACACATGCATGCCTGTACTGCGGAGCGTTACAACTTACAACTTGTTTTTACGCCGTACGTACGAATATAATAATTCCTGGCTGACCCGATGTGCTGCAGGTTTGTTATAAATTATTACGATCGTGGCGTAGCACGCTGCTGTTAGCTGTTGGGTGAGCTTTTCTTTCAACGGAAAAAAAAAAACTAAAGAGACGTTTTGTGCATTGATGTAATATTGCGCTCATATGCCACGGCGGTTTCCGTTGTTATAGAGAACAATAATTATTCTCTCCCAAAACTAGTTAAACGATTAAATAATTAGTTTATACGATTGTATTTCTACACAGTCATTGTAATACCATACTGCACAACCATGTTTCAATTCGATACGACGATTAGAGCAATAACTATAGATTTTTTAGTCGGTATACCTATATATATTCATTAAGTTTGATTCATTGTATTTATTGAAAAATATTTTTCGTTCAACAAATAACAATTAAAAATAATAATCTATTATATGTCGCAGTCTTAGAATATTGTAAAAATTATTGAATGAACCTATGGTGTAGGTATATTTATTTTTTGTTTACCTACATAATTTTGTAAGAATAAATTACCAAAGATAAATGTTGACCCCCCCAAGGTGCTGTGAGAATATATATGGTCATGAAACTTATCATATTTTACCACTGATCTTGGGAATTGACGTAAATATAATTAATTAAGAGGATGACAGCGCACTATTTCATTAAAACGCAATCGCGACGTGCAACTAACGAAGAAAAAGTGCACGAATAAAGCGTTTGGGTTAAAGCCGGTTTTTTGCATCTCATCACCGAATTATTTTGTAGCCATTCACACCTTGTATCAACAATACTTTATTTCTATATCGGTTTCAATATTCCTGTATAATATTTGTGATTTTAATTTTCATCTTCTGTGGTTTTTCCGATACCGAAGTATTTTCGGGGAATTAATTTTTCTCAGCTCCTCGGAAAACTTCTGTCTCTAATATCTGCTTATCACTATTACACACTGATCGGTAGCACTTACCTGTTGATCGGCGGCCGACTCAAACAGCGTCGACAGCCAGTGTTGACAAACGGCGGCCGCGTGTTGCAGGTCGACAGCGGCCACGGAACAGGCCACGGCCACCACGGACAGGACGGCCACCGCTGTACGCGACAGTCCACCTGGTGACGACTCAGCCGCCGCCGCCGCCGTCCGCCGACGACAACTCGAGGTTGACTTCTTCCTGTCCGCGTTGTCCGGCATCCGGTCCGCAGCCACTTCGGCGTCTCGTTTACACGACTTCGAGCCGACAGCCGTTTCCTTCATCGCTCGTTTCCGGCCGGTGGCTAGACGACGATTGCTGTGGCCACGGGCGCGACAGACATCCCTTGTCGGTGTCGTCAACCCGCCGCCGAGTTGTCCCGATCGTGGACGACGCCGACCGATGAGCACGACTTAAATCCCGACCGTTAGGCGATAACACATAAGCACAACCCTACTGTGGGGTTGGGTGAGATGTCAAAAAAGAAAAAAAATCGGAAAAATGTACCTTATATAACATTTACATACTGACTATAATATATTATTATATTAAGATTTAGGGGTGAACCATTGAACTGTATAATAAACTAGCTGACACCGTGCTCTTCGCTGCCCGTAAAAAATGTCACTACTTTAATAATAACCATCACCGCATAATTACTCATTTATAGAGTTACCTAAGTTAATGCAATATCTATCTAGCCATATTACCCCACATCGTCAGAAAAACATTTTTGCAAATTATTTTTTATATTTTCTTATTAATTTTACTGGGCAGATAGTGCTACCAGTTTATTTCTATTTTATCTCTAAATATTTCGTGGACAGGATTTGGGTCCATAAGACTTTGCTTTAAACACCTCTTCGAAATACTTAATTATTTAAAAAAAACCTCATGACTATCAAACGAGTGGGTTCCAGAGAACATGACAAAATTTAAATTTTCACAATTTTTCCATTTTATATATATATATATATAACTAGATGCCTAGATTGTAATAGAAGCTTTGTAATGTTATATGTTATCATTGGCTACCATTTCAATAAATAAAAAGAGTATTATTTTTTTGTGGGCTGAAAAAAATACATTTGTGAGCTTCCTTTTAGTTACTCATGGAATTTAAATTAAGCCTTGAACCAGCTCCGCGATGTACTCTTACATTAAAATAAAATCAAGATAATCGGATGAGTAGTTTCAGAACATGCCTGACATAATTACCAGTTCAATCGGGACAAGGTGCTCAACATTTTTACTATTAAATATTATTAGGTCTTATTCATTTTATTTATCCCTTCATATTATTTTTCATTATATTGAGCGGCTCTCTTATCGCTGTCCAGCTCTGTAATATTTATTTTTATATTGATTTATTTATTTAAATTCTAACGGATATAATATTGGTATAGCCGTATAGGTATAACTTTTACTGTATAATAAGATATAAAAATAAATTGTTCAATACATTCCATTATTATACTATATGTGTATAAAAAACAATTAAATTTAACAATAAATTAAGTAATAATAATATTACTAATATAATGGGTAGGTCATAGGTATCTGCTACTTAGATTTATAAACATCATTTAACTACTACGAAAATACACTAGTTTAGTATATTTGTGTGTTAAGTTTATTAATGAGGCCTGAACTTAATCACATTACAAAGTGCACAAAAATCATAACGAATTCAAATTACAAACACCATCCATTACAGTGATAAACAGTAACATATATACTGTAAAGCAGAGCGGTATCCATCTTTTTGGAGAAGGAAATATTGATTTTTTTTTCTACGTCTACAATTCTACAGTAGTTGACGTACAGAGGTATAATTTGTGGGTACTTGCAATACATTGAACATTGCGTACCGTATGCAAGTACAGGTAGAAACAAAATCACACATGTATAATAGATGGATAAAAACCATGATGAACATGTTAAACGTAAACTCTAAATTTTCAAATATTATTGGTCTCAGGTGCAGTTTACAATCACATTTCATACAAATTGGGTCACAGTTTACATTATACCTTTTTAACCCAGTTAATAATCCAGGTGCGGTTTTCGTAAAAAAAAAAAAAACGTTCATTTCAAATGTCGTTTGGGTGCAGTTTGCGTATGCCTGCACGTGCACCAATGCAGTCAGTTGCATCGTGCAGCACGCGCTATTAATTCCATTTATTGAATACACGTCGTCACATTGTGATGCATAGCGCTGAAAAAGTCGCCACCAAACTTCAACGCCTACGACGAAAAAATCATATTTTTCGTTAATTCTCCAATAGAATTTATCCGATTTCTAACAAATTTATCTCTTTCTAACAATGTAGGCTTTTGGAAATATACATGCTTGTGGACTGCATAGCAATAATAATATGTATTTATGATATTAAGAGCAACACATTTCTCATTTTAAATTGCACATATTAAAGGACATTTTTCAGTGTTACACATTTCGTACATTTTCATTATGTATATGTTGTTATTAGAGCCGAGAACTTAATGCATTTGCATCTTTTTTTCAATTATTGCTCTAATATTATGTCGCTAGTCTTAAGGGGATTCGATACCGTCATTTTCTGTTTTTGTCTAACACACGTGTGACATAGTAATTTAGCCGTGTTTTTTGCCAAATATACCAATTGATCTAATGAAGCGATAAGAATTCTAAAAACAGATTTGAATTTGTGGTCAAGTCTACTTGAAATCGACTTTCCTATATTTATGATTTTTTGATTTTAACTTCTCCGAACATTGAAATACAAATATTTTTAAAATTTTTTTTTTAATATGACATTTTTAGGAATTTGGGGAATAATATCAAAAATGTGGGAAAATCGATTTTAAGTAGACTTAATGACAGATTCAAATCTGTTTTCAGATTTATTATCGCTTCATTAGATCAATTAGTATGTTTGGCAAAAAACACGTCTAAATTACTATGTCACGTGTGTGTTAGACGAAAACAGAAAATGACGGTATCGAATCCCCTCAACAGAAATTTGACTCGTGGAATTTAGAATTGAATGGTACAATTTCTGTTTTGCATGTTGTGCATTTTAAGTAAATTTTATGATTTTTTAGTATTTTTGGTGCATTTTACTCATTTTTGTAGTTTTTTATGAATTTTTCTTGTTGAAAGTTACAATTTGTAATATATTCAGTTTTTATTAGTTTGTCTGTTATCGATTGAAGTATATAATAATATATAGTTGTATTCAATTAATTAATAATTAAAATATGTATCAAAACAATGTTTATAATTTTTTTCAGTAAAATATATATTCAGAAAAAAAAATGTTTATGTCATTTTATGCAGTTTTATATATTTTTAGATCATCAAGTTCAGGGCCCTAATTTTTATGTATTTAATATCTTTTTTAAAAATTGATATGCATTTTATATACATAACGGTTATCTGGAATATTGAGTTTCTGTTAACGGTCACCTCTAAGGAAGGCCATCTCTAAATGGCGGTCATTCTTTCGGTGACCGTCATACAAGGAAGTTTCACTATATTAATATATCTATACGTTATGGGATGTTGGTGGCTTAAATATTGTGTGTAGTATAATATTTAGTTGTTAATAACAGATATGTCTGTTCGACTTCTCAGTAAATATCAGTCTATGAGAACTATAAAAATATATTGAATGTACATTTGATGACTAACCTTTAACAATATTTGTGACATTCATGTGATTATAATATAGTGTGAGAAATTTCGAGTGTGATAATAATACTTATAAATCATGTTTGAACTATGCCGTCTGTTCGTCTACCGTGTATTCCTTTAAAATTTTCCATTCAATGATACTGACTCCGTATAATCATTTATGATATTTTATAATAATGTATTGTCATTAATGTGGCCAGTTTTCAGTAGAATGATTCTACAGAAAACTAGACATATTATTATTTTTATATTCAAAACTACTTTCCTTATTTTATTTTATACTTTTACATTTAAACTTTCACTCATTATGGTATACCGACCTGAAATGTTTCATTTTCTATAATCATAATTCGCATTTCACATACTATTTCAAATGGTTTAATATAATATTATACAGTTTACACATGTTATATATAATTAATACATTTGCTAAGTATCTATTTGTATAGAATGTGTAACACGACAATCAAATGTATGTAAACAAGATTAAAACAAAATGTGTACCTGCACGGTTGCATGATTATATGATTCAGAATATATTTTAGACGTTTGTATAATATTATAAAATATGTACATTAGTCCAATTATAATATAAAATTTAAATAACTGCACGATAAACCGCCATGCATTAGTAGATTTTCAATATCAGTGTGAATTTGAAAATATTGTGTGTACTTTTTAATAATAATGTGTATTTGTAAAAACACTGAATAATTTACATACGAAATTAGTTATTTTAATCGTCTAGTTAACATAATCTTTACCGCGTATCATATTTATGTGGTCAATTTCACAACAATATTCAGAAATAATGCAATCTTCAACACGTGTAAAAGTTTATGCGTTTTAAATATCTTTATAAATGTTGATTATTATTATCGTAATACCCACCTATATAGTTTCAAAAATAAATTAAACGTTGTTTAATTAATCAAACAACAGATTTTTATGTTTTTTAAAGCCGTAACTATTTATTGAATGTGATTTTGATAACAGTTTGTATCAAATCATTTAAATTTTAAATAAAAGTGACTATATAATCCAATAATTTAAGAGTCATAGTATTTTTTAAATTTAAATTAACTATGTAGTTAGCATACTAAGTACAGGGTCGACAAAACGTTTTGTAAAAATCCAAAGCTCGTAAAGAATGTGTCTGAAGAAAAAAAGCTAAATTACTTTTAAGTCTTATATGTATTAGTATTCTATTATCAGGGCTGTGAATTTAATGCATTTGCATGTGTTTTTTGCTACACTTTATAAAAAAATGGATTCGGCCAAAATTTGTTTTGACTTATTTGTAGTTCAAATACTAAATTTAATTTTGCATATTTTTGCATATTTCATGGGTTAGGGTATATAAATACATGTTTTAATAATTTTTTTTGTTTAAATGCTTTTTTTTCGTAATATTTACATTTTTTCGGTCAATCTTATAGTATAAACTATAATTTTTATAGTTTTATCGAAATTATTCTATTTTTACAAACAGTACTCAACAAAAAAAGGGTTTCAAATTATGTAAAATATTTCAAAGATATTAACTGGCGAAAAAAATGACGTAGATTTAGATATACCAGAAGATTTAACCAGTAGCGACATGACGTATTTCAAGTTTGCCCCAATAACTTCGTCAGACGTAGAACGCTCTTTTTTTTATATAAAACTTTGTTGGCATTGTTGGCACCAAACAGGAGGTCTTTAAAGTTCGAAAACCTGAAGAAATCATTGGTTGTTCAATGCAATAACTACTTTAAAAGTAAAATATAAAATTTTAATTATATTTAATTATATTACTTATATAATTTATATTTCTTTTATAGATCTTGTATACGACGAAGACCAAGACTATAGTTAAGATCAATAACTCATATACTTATACCAAGAAGTAAAAATACTAATATTTAAACTAAAATTAACAAAAAAATTATACTAATGAAAAAAATAAAAATTAAAGTTTAATTTTTGTAGTTTTTTTTTTGCATATTTTAAGAATTTTTAGAGCATATTTTGTCAGATTTTAGTCCATATATGCATGCATATTTAATAGTTTTTAAGTGCATTAAATTCACAGTCCTGTATATTATGTTTATTACTCGTCATATATAGTAAATAGCAGTAATAATAACTCACTATAGTTAAATATCTCATATTATAGATCTTTAGAAATGTATGTATGACTGTCATTTATACTTTTAATGTTAGTGATTGTGCAGGGTGCTAGATGATTTAAACGAAGATTTTGTGCGCACCTATACATTGGCGTAGGCAAGATTTTGAAATAGATAGGGGAGAGGGGGTTTAGTATAAATTAAACCAAGATTTGTACAGTTTTCATAATATGTAAATAACACATTTATTAGGTCAAAAATGTAAATAGACGGGGGGATTGGGGTTTTTAACACCCACTCACCTGGCTACTCCACTCTTCATGTATAAATGACACATTATAATGACGTGCCTTTTATTATTTATCGAACATACCATATGTATATAATATACGTATGTTTCGTGAATGTATTATGATGATATTATAACCGAATCATTTTGACAACACATTATAGTCACACTCGTTGGACGAGAAATAAAATATTATCTACTTTTGTCGCTAAGATATTTGGTTATGATATTTTGGTTATGATATTTTACACTATACACGGTAGGTACATCTACAGACCCATTGTTGTTTTTTGTGATTTGTAAAATTATTATAATCATAATTATTGTTACCTATTACCTACTTGTAGTCACAAACTACCTTGTTTACTATACGTAAGTACCTACTGCCTATACAAATACAAGATTTTCGAACATTTATAAACAATCTATAAAGTGTAACTGGCACGAGACGTAGGTATACCTACTTTTCTTTTTGATTGAGTGGTACAATTTCCATGTTTATTTAAATTCTGCAAATGAAAAATATTTTAATATTACTTATGCGTCATCTCAGTGAACTGGACACACATCAACATAATATTATCGTTGCATACTTGCATTCTGTTAACCACACACAATTATACCTTCATCAATATTATTAAGTTTGAAATTAAATTTAAAAAAATTTCAATATAGTTATTATACAATAGGTATTTTTTGTGTCTGGCTCTGAACCGAAACGATAAAACGTCCATTGACGATAGTGTACCTAATAATATTACACGACAAGACGCGCCTTTCCAGACAGAGCGGCGCGAGCGGAAATCATTGCCGGCTACCGGACGACTAGACGGCGACTGTTTGTCTACGCCAATAATTATTGTCTCGAACCATTGATTTTACTGCCCGCAAAAGTTTTCGACATGTCCCGCAGTCCCAATTCATTTCGCGCAAAAATGTTCGTCGTCCTGTTATCGAGTTCATTATTATTGTTCGCCAAAATAATATTAGATTTAAATGTTATAGTTTACAGCTCGAGGCGGCAAGGCATAAGGCGATTCGATAATTTGTGTTTAAATTCCTTGAAGTACTATAATACGCACGAGTAAAAAAAGTCCACAACACTTTTTGTGAACTCTTGAAGTGTAAAAAGTATGGCTCATTGGTAGGTACCTAGTTTGACAGTATAGCCGCTGTAGTAGTTCTACGTGATTACTGTGAGCCAGCAGCGGTCAAGTATTATAGTCCACAATCGTAAATCATAATAACATTATGGTATTATACCTATGTGTGTTAAAGTGTCCGTCCACTCTGGAAATTACCATACCATTAAAATTAAACTTAAACTCTCAAGTGTCTAATTAGTTATAGATACTGAGCTGAGTGATGTATTGATTTTACATATTTAAAATGATGTGTTTTTTTCCCGTCTGCCATCATCTTATGAGGCTGTAAAAATGATTCAATTTTCTACTTTGTAGGTGGTTTCGGGTAGAAAATCGGATCCGCTGCCACTTAAAATATCAATTTTGTAATTTAGGGGGGGGGGGGCAAGGTCAAAAGTAAAAATATCCATGTGCTTTGCAAAACAACCTGACATTCTGGCCACTCATATCATTAGTACTCTTTTGGTTATTGGTATAGCTTTATTAAAACTTTGTTATTGTTAATTGTTACTTAATTGCTATTATCTACACATGTATTATTGTGAACTGCCGATTGGCGTAAAATATATATAAATAATTTAAGAGAAAGTAAAATTTTTACAATACACCAATTTTTTTTCTCTTCTAGTACTACTTTTTTGTACCTAGTATTAATTATATAAGAATTTAAAGCTACCTCATTCATTTTGTGTAAAATATTTCTTTACTTAATAATAATCATAGTACCTTTTACAATTAAAACTTTTATTAAATAATAATAATTCAAACTATAGGAAAGTTGAGGATTTTCGATATTTTTCAAAAACAAAAAAATTTCGGTCAATTTTTTTTTTAAAAACAGTAAGCTGTAACGGCAAAATGGATAAGGTTAACCAGCAAAATATGGTATACATAGGTACCTACCAAAACCTATTTTCGTTTGGGCTTTTTTAAACTGCTATTGTAATGGACGTTTATAGAAATAAAATTAAAAATACTGAAAAATTAAAATGTCTGTGAACAGTTTAAAACATTTTGAAAATATAAGTACCTATAAGAAATGATAAAATAATTATTTTATGTATCAACGCAATGGGTGATAATATTTTGAACATTCTAATACAAGCATTCATTGGAGACCGCATGTATCTAGACTAATTTTTTTTAGAGTTACGCCAAAAACTAAATCGATTTTGTCAATAGCCAATTTTTTAGTAATATTTCCCGCCGTCCCACAATATTTTTTTTGATTTTCAAAAACGAAAAACGTTGAGCTTTTCACCGGGAATTTCAAATTTTGACCTCCCGGACGCATCAACCACGTCAACCGGAGAAGTAACCGTAGTTGAAAATCGAGGCATAACTTCGACTATCACTTTTCGTGCACTCGGACACGAAAAACCACAAAAAAAACCACACGCACATCGTTGTAAAACGATACGTTGTCCGCTCGGAATCTAAAAACTCGAGAAACGACCAAAAAAGTACGTCGTTTTTCAGTAAACGAACGAAACCCGCAATCGATTTCAAAAGATGTCGGATACAACATACATAGGTACCCGAAACTCGGGTGGGCACATTCAACGGGTGTCGTACTGTTCGTCCGACGAGAGCACCGAGACACCGCCGCCGTCATTACAACGATATCGTTAGCACGCGCGCATACGTGTTTCCGGTGCGTTTATAATAAATGACGTACGGAATAATATTATGATGTACGCACGACGACCATCACAGTAATAGTAATAATAATAATAATAATAATAATAACAATAATACACGCAATGCGGACGCGCGGGCGATACACGGTCTGATAACTCGGAAGTCAATTAGACGACGCGCGCGGGCGGTTCGCGGCGGCGGTCGAAAGGGGCGGCGGCGGCGGCGGCGGTCGTCGGCATTCGCTGGAAAACGGTTTCACCGCCGTTTGTTTTTTATGTCAGTTGGTCAACGCGGCGCGCGAGAGACGGCGCCGCCGCTCGGATCCGTCCGCGGAAGGGACACCGCCGCAGAGGCACCCGACCGCCCCGCCTCCCGGCTCCCGGCTCCTCCGCCCGCGCACCAGAAAACCGTCTATTATTTTCGCACGGTGCTCCCGACGGGGGGCGCGCGCGGCCTGTACGCGAGCGCTACACTCGCCGTGGTCGTCACGCCGCGCGCGCCTATATAAGGTTCCGGCCACCCGGTCGGAACCATCACATCCACACCGTCGACGGTCCAGTCCGAACACGACGACAGTACACTCGGCACTCGCTAAAATCCTGTAATCCGCAGCGTCATGTCTCCTCCGTCCGTCGCACTGTCGTCCGTTTGCGTAGCCCTGGCCGTCTGCGGTCTCGCCGCTTCCGTGCCCGTGGAACACCAACAACAGCAACCGCAACAACCGCAACAGCAGCGGCAAGAGGACGGCGGCGCCGCGGCTTCCGCCGGATTCGGCACGGTCCTGTGGTCGGTGCTGGACGACTGTTTCGGCGACGTGGACGCGGCCGGACCGGCCACCGTGTGCCTCAAGTCCAAAGCGCTGACGGCCCTCGACCGGGCCCTGGGCAAGCCCGCCTTGACCCTCACAGACGGCGTCACGCTGACCGCCAGGGCTGGAAAGTCGCTGGCCGTCGACCCGCAGGCCGACCGGGCAGACCGCGCCGCCCTGGACGCCGCTCCGGACGCCGACAGCAAGAACGCCCTGCTCGACGACATGCTCGCCAGCCGCATGGACAGGCTCATGTCCACCAGGACCATCGCGCTGGACGGAGCCGGCCAAGAAGGTGAGCGAATTCGACGCGCGTCACCTATGCTGTTGCGACGGTATTTTGTAAACGCTTCGGGCTTTAAGTCGAGTGGGTGCTAGGAGTGTATAATAATAAATTGTTCCTTCACATGCAACGTGTGGGTGGGCCACTTGATAATTAGAATCTTTTTCACGATTTTCACGAGACCAATGTGACATATATATATATTATATAAAAACCCTTCACTAAAAAAACGACGGCGAGAAAGAAAGGTAATAATACACAATAGCTGTGATCTATTCAAGTGTTTTCCTTAGTATTTTCGAAAAGTTGAAACAGTTTAGTAAATATTTGAAATTACATAGGTACCTAATTTGAGATTTCATAACACAATGACAATTATTTTTTTTAAATTACTTTTTTTCAATGACGATAAACAATTTATTTTTTATTTCGAAGCAGAATATTTTGAGTAGTATTTCGATGTATGAATATCAAATTTCCAATGAGCTGTCATTTTTTTGTTTCGTTTAAACTTTGTAATTACAATTAGTTCTGACAATTATTAAGTAGGTACAACTTAAACTTACAAGAAGATGAGTAGTAATTTGTCAAAAGTTTTTGAATTTTAAGTTTTGATGAGCAGAGCACAGAGTGGTACTGTGCTATTAAAATGTTGGTCCACTATTCCGCTCATCTGAACTTTAATCACTTATTACTACTTAATTTTTTAAAAACTTAAGTTTTCATTTCAAAATAGCAAAAAATACGTACAAATGGTAGGTAACAGTAAACAATTTTAAGAATATAATTTTTTCAAGAACATTGCTCTGTAATGACATGATATTATTGCCACATAAGTTAACATTTTTTCGAGACAAACGTTCCTGAAAAAACGTCACTCAAAGGCGAACTACTCAATGCCTTTTTAATATTTTACTATTCGTAGTACATCGTACCGAAGTCGACTTCGAAGTAGTTCGATCTTGGAAATTCAGTTCACACGGACGTATAATATGGGTACGTTTTATCTTTTGGCACGTCCGTGTTTGTGGGTATCGTCACACCGGTGCCGCCACGTATATAATTATGTAAATAAATAATTGAACATCATAATACCTATGTTACTTATAATATATTGTATGATGTATAGGCACGCGTCGATATGCACCGTCGACATTGCGATTTTTGTTGAACTCGAATCGATCGTCCGTAAGACTTAGTTTGGGAGAAATCGTATTAAGGGAATCACATTGTAAAATATCCCGACTATATCGTTTTCACACTTCACAACTCGGCGATTTCAACGCCGAAGCTATAAATGAACATTTAATATTTCGTATGATATCTACTCGAGACCCGCCGTCATGTTGGCCACGGTGCCGTTGATCGTTTCGTGGCGACGGCGTGTGGATCTTATTGTATGTCATGAGCTCTCATCATTACTTACCCTTTAGACAGTATACGTTAGGTGCTATACTGCGCACTATACGTATGTATTACCGTGATTCGTTAGTTTATAGAACGGTCTTAGAAATTCCGAGAAACCTCCCTTTCACGACTTAGGGGTAGTATCGGGTACCTATGGATATTATTGATTCTGCTATAAACCTATAACCCCGTAACCCACATTGCCCCGCAATATAATATTAAGTTTCAGATGTGGTGACAATGGCAAAACGCCACTCAGTAGTATGACGGAGTTCTTTTGTATTGGTCGTAGGATCGTAGGGTTTTTTTTTTGGAAGTGTAGACAGTCTCCATGACGTGGACGTGAGTCGAAAATCATTAATACAGGTATAGTAGCTTATGACAGGATTAAATTATAAATATTCTAATTTGATTCCAGTACTCTGTGCTAATAGAAGGAAAATTAAGGTGGTATTATTGGTCCATCAATAGGAAAATAGTTCGCCATAGAGTCTTCGCACAATCAAACGATAATTTATATAAGTCAATTGGGTAGGTACCTACCAAACGGTCGACACGAATCTAATTCAAAAATA
The DNA here is from genome assembly GCF_001856785.1 of Myzus persicae. Taxonomy (NCBI): domain Eukaryota; kingdom Metazoa; phylum Arthropoda; class Insecta; order Hemiptera; family Aphididae; genus Myzus; species Myzus persicae. Next base: position 222,730 of record NW_019102110.1, on the reverse strand, counting down.
TTACCTGGTTACCTCTGAAATGTAAATATTTAATTTTTATATTTGTCATCAGGAAAGGGGTATTTAGACATGTTTCGAGGGAGAGGGTGGGCGACTCGATTTTCCCTCTACACCACTCGGTATAAGATAATGGTCAGATTAAAAGATTTTTCAGAATATTTAATCCACAAGAAAATCAAATCGTCTATACTTTACCTATAATATTATCATTGTTATACGATAAACGGATAGATCGCACCTTTGGCATTCCGATATGATACCACTGGAAATACAGATGCACGTAGGGGCAGATCGATCCCCCCACGACCACACCCCCCAAACGAAATTCGCCCCAAAGCGACGGAAGTCGAGTATATTGTACCTATCCTAATCGGTGGGTTTGTCGTGCCGTTCGCAGGTCGCAAGAAGAAGGACAAGGCCATGCAACAGGCCATGATGATGGCCGGCATGATGGCCGCGGCCGTCATGGGCCCGATGGCGTTCAAGATCTTGGCGTTGATCGCCGGAAAGGCGCTGTTGCTGAGCAAGATCGCACTGGTGTTGTCCGGCATCATAGCGCTCAAGAAGCTGCTCCAACCCCAACAGGGCGGACACGAATCCGAGTCGGTGTCCCATCACTACGGCCGGAGCTTTCACAGACCCGAAGCCCACGACGTGGCTTACTCTGGCCAAAAGCCGCAGTAGACCTCATCGGCGGACGGCGTGATCACCGGAGCGTCGCGTTTTGATATTAAGCGTGTATTTACGTGTTAGACTATTAATTTATTATTTATTATTTTTATTTTGTACCTAAGTCTGGCCGAGTTGTTCGTACGACAGTCGAAACCGGTCTGCGAATGAAAACTGTATTCGTTCGAATGTCGCACTAGCGTCTTTTGAAAACTATTTAACCATTGTCATACAACAACTGTATTATTACCGATGTTTATAATAATATCATTATTGAAACTTATAGACCTGATGAATGAAAAAAAAAATCAAAATGTTTAAGATTCCGAAAATGTCTAGTTATTTTGTCTGTGTGTTGTCACCTAGCCATTTATTGTCACTATTTTATGGTTAAAAAAAATTTCATCTGCTTTTTATAATATTTTAGCCGCTAAAAACATTACCGCGTTAACGCATTAAACACGATATGACGTCTAGAACACCTTACTTCCTTGTTATGTCCTGTCCTTTGGTTACCCTCACCAGTACTTATATTTAGTTACGAATTACGATTTTTCATACATAAGGAGTTTGTAATTTGAACCACTGCGGGTGTTCTTAATTTGCACCAATAGTGTGTAATTGGCAAAACCGTTTTTAGTTGAAAATAGTGTTTGTAATTATTGCACAAAATGAGTATCTATCTATGTAGGTATTTGATTATCGAATATTTGATGGTCAAGACTTGCCAAATTGATTATTCGTCGGTATCCTCATTGACTCACATAGGTTTGATAAACAATTTTAGTTTTCCAATATAACTATTTTTAAAAATTCGAAAATTATTGATTTTTGTTTTTATCAATAATTGGTTTTTACAGTTTTTTTGATTCTAAAGAATTTATTTATTCTAAATTTATTTATTATGATACACTCGTTTTAAATAGTTGTTTTCACAAAACATCTAGATTATTTGATTGATTTACTTCATAACTGCCATACATTTTTATATAATTTAAATATATATTTTTATTTATATTGTCCTAAATGTAATAATGATAGTCGACAGATTATTATTTTATTTTTAGTATAGGTAATAGATATGTTTTATATTATGTTGTCCGCAAAGATTATGTGTTCTAATGGTTTTTGAATTTTCAAAAAATGATAGCTTCTTAAATTCAAGGAGTTTTAATAGTTTTTCACTTTATATATCTTGTAAAGGAAATGTTGATGGCTATTTATACAGACTTTAATTATATTTTTGTCTGAAATAATGCAATTATTATTTATTATAATAATATGTTTGTCATATTATATGACTGTTATAACTTATAACATACCTAGTTTTTAAGTTAATACTGACTTACCCTATAATATTATAAAAAGGCAAAACTAACCCACTCAAAATATTATGTGTCTTAAGCTTCACACATCTCAGTATTCTACTATCGAAAGTTGTACGTAAGTATACTAGGGAAATAATAATCGATTACAATTTTGGTGCAAATTACAATTTCTATTTCTTACTACCTGAAAATATGAAAATTACCAATCTTTATTTTAATGAAAATTACTCGTATTTTATATACTTAGGGTCAATTTTTGTGTGAATTGACTACAATTATAGATATTATATTGTTGATTTATTTATTGCCTGCAGCACCTACATAGGTAGTTACGATTGTTGATATAATATTATATTGTCGATTTTTATTTATTTATTATCCGTAACTACTGTCGGTACATAAATTGTGTATGGAATTATAATTCATTGCGTTACATTAAAATACGTTTAGAAACCGGGAATTCGGCACACTCGCAGCATGAGCTTTTCTAACCAGTTTTTATATTAATTAATTTAATCACATTGGTTAAGTTTATAAATCATGTAAAGACGAGCCTGTTGATATGGTATTTGTTTTATTCTCGTAATAACTTTGACAGTCCATATAGGTCTATAGGTATCAAATAAATATAGTTTAATGGTATCAAGAATATCATGTCACAATCAATTACAGAAACAGCAGTCATTTAGTTGGCAAATACCGTTGAATCTCGTATATATTGTGCACTGGGGGCTGGGGCCTATAGTAAAAAAATAACTATACATAATTATCATGTATTTAATTTTTTTTTTAATTGTCACCACAAAACAATAAATACATTTTATATTGCAGACATTTACCTACCGTTGTTAGGATAGGTTAATAAAAAACACAATTTCGTTGGTAGGTACGTATGTTACTGATGTATTTTGCACCAGACCACTCAATGGATTTGCAGTTAATTTGAACCCTTAAATCGGCCACTGGCCACAATGCAGTCACGTTTCCTGTCGTTGGTTCCATGAAAATAAATATCAATATAAAAGCACGTGTATCGCTGGTTGTCAATACAACCAAAATAATACATTCATTCATATTTAAATTTTGAAATGCTTTTTTAATCACAGAAGGTTTAAAATTATTCCTTAATACAAATTAAATCGAAATGCCTTATAGGCCGATTAATAAACGTTTGCCAGCGACCTTGGACATACGTCTGCAACACAGATATTCAGACATCGCGACTGAGCTTTCGCGCACAACACATTTCAATAAAATAGAAGTGCTCCGATTACTACAAATGCACTACATGCTAACAAAGGACAACGCGAAACCTATGAAGAAGTTGAACTTCATACAGTTCATGGACGTTTTTTTAGGGGTGAGAAACGTAGATTCCGTAGATAAAGTTTATCTGCTTTGTTGCGAAACGAACAAGGAATACTTGACTGGTCCCGAGTTCGTCAGGGTATTGTCGATGCTGTTAAAGGGGACCCTAGCCGACTTGATTAACTTCTGCTTTGAAGTCTACACGGAAATGATCAGGTCACCGAGGTACATAAAAAAAGAGGACGTGTTAGTGATGGCCAGAAGGAACAGCATGAAAATGTGTAAATTAGTCAACATGGAGGAGTATGATCAGAGTTTCGTCGATTTCGTCATGACCGAGGTGGACAAGGATCGCGATAATAGGATTTCGCTGGAGGACTACCGCAAAGCTGTGCACGAAAATGTCGCCTGGTTACAGTTCTTGGGGCAAATCCTTCCGTCGTGCACCCAAAAAGAGATATTTCTGCGATTATTTACGGACCGACCGTACGTCAACAATATAGAATCTACAGCTGCAGAGATGACTCGGAAAAACAGGGAGAGTATTGCCAGAATGACTCTGCTGAAATCGGCAATTAGCCAAACCGAAAACACCGCCAGTAGTACGTCTTTTTCCAGCAATTCCACGTGTTTAGCGGTTAACCGCGACTTGACTCATATGGCCAAAAAACCTGAAATAATATCGGATGGAAATTATTTAACATTATTTTAACGAATTATAAATGTGTAGTTACTATACAAATAATAAATATACATTTTAATAATAATAAACCGCAGTAAAGCAATTTATGGCTATAATATAGTTAGTTAATTATACTTATCAGTTTATCGTACCTATCTGATATTACCTATAAACCTACGTAATAGGTGCCTGCAGCCTGCAGGTATTGTGTACTTAATTTTATTCTATAGCCTGCTTAATTCTAGGGCGCAAGTTAACGAAAAGATTTTATTTTGTGCACAAGATATTTATTTTTTTTCAATAATTTATCTTACACTAAAGAGGCATATTTCCAATTGATTTGAAAAACTGTCACATATCTTAGCAAGACTCCCAGTTATAGCTAAAAGTAGATTGGTCGAGCCTAATAAATAAAGGTATACACTTTTGACTAGATTAATCTAGTTATAACGTGATCTATTTTCGATTCACTTAGATATAAATTTTGAAAAAAGAATTTTGACTCAATATAATAAGTAGTGGTACCATTTTCCACATGGGTGTATAATATAACTACTGTCATGCTACAATTAATTTGAAACTAATTACTAATAGCACCTACTTAAGTTATAAATGTTAATACTTGTAAATTCAAAAGGCAAATTCAACAAATGTCTGCAAACCACATAATATATCAAGGTGTAGCAATATAATTATCAGACCCGGATTGTATTCCCCCATTTGACTATAATATTATGTCCAAACCGCGAAACGCGTGTGCTACACAAAATTAATTTTAATAAGATTTCATTTCATGAACATTTAACCATCACGAAATGTAAAACGAAAGGTTTAATGAAACAAATGACATTATACGTACTCACGTGTTCAAATGGTAGATTTAAAAAACCGATATCACGACGTGGAAGATGGGTCACGACTATTCAGACTTGGACTTTCAAATCGTACAAAGATCCTAACCCCTTTCAGCACTAACCTACATTGCTGTGTAGTTATACTATTTAAATAACTTTATTATTTACTGAACATTATTTTCTTTTTATACCAATCTAGACATTTGTGTGTAGAGAAGTTATCGCCCTCATTAAATTCTAAATATATATAAATATAGTTCTCTTCATGTATGGTAATCAGCCGGAGAAGGAGCTTCATCTCCTCAAATGTTTTCTATCCTCCAAAATAGACGTATTAAATATTATTAATATTTTTAGTTTAATAAATGTTTTATTATATTTATAATAAATTACTAGGGGGGTGTGTAATTAGTGTTTCTGTTAAAAATGTTTGTATTGATATGTTTGTGGGCGGTGAGGAGGCCATATAGTCCCCATTTCCCATTCACAAATATTTACAATGATCTCCGGCTATGATTCCTTATACATAGTACATACCTACATATAATATATTGTGTGTATCAATAATATAAGTGATAGAGTATACGTCATACAATTACCCACTCTACAGAATTTCTAAAATGGAAACATTTTCAAATATTAAACGGTTACTGTGAATCCTCTAGAAAAATCTACAAGCATGTAGTAGTTCTGAAAAATACAAAGAAAATTGTTAAAAATACAAGACAAGCACCTAGTTTATTCATATTTTGGCCTGGTCTACTATTTATACAATTCGAATAGTTTTTTTGCTTTCAGTAGTTAATATAATTTAAGTAGTAAAACATTAAAATGTAGATTGAGTAGACGATTTCTATGTAAGAAGAAAATAGTAATTATTCGACACGTTTTTGAGAAAATATAATATTTTTGGTAAGTATACGTTTCTTTTTAAACGGTTATGTCTATTAATTTAGTGAAAATTCTAAGTACATGTATAATTATATAAATTTGTAAATAATTAAAAACATAATAATTGTTAAAATCATTTTTTTGGCAATGGTATTTAAAGTGTAATCTTCTATTTTTTTTTTTTGTATTTAATTAGAGCATTAACAACATTGGTCATTAGTTAACAATAATATATTATTAATGTTCATTGTCGACACATCATTTTGCATTTTATTCTGTTTTTATGAAAAAAAAAGTAGGACGAACTAAGTGCAGCTGTCAGGTCAATGATTCCTATCACAGCTATGCGCCTACTCGTCTCACATCGCTCACCAATCAGTGGTAGTTAGAGCGCTGGATAAATTTTTATTTATGAAACACAACAAAACAGTGATAAATTATTTAATTTGAATACCGAATTTGAAAAAAAAATTATTAATATTATACAATATGTAAATTATAAAACTAACCGTTCCTACTAATTAAGTCTACTCCGTAAGATAGCTTGTTGTACAGTGGCATATGTCACCGCTGGTATCTTATAAAAAAAAAACTACCCAATGATTTAAAATTTAAAATCCAATCATTTTGAGATTTTTCTAAAAACCCCAACATCAAGAATGGAGTTTTAGTATTTTACAGTAATTTTGATACAATATTAATAGGTATTATACTAACCACATCAATTTTGTATCGATTATAAATAAGTTAGAAATAAAACATGAAATCATCGCCCGAAAAGAATCATCAGAAAAAGAATACCAGAAAAGAATAACACATATTTTGAGAGTTATATTTAAAATGTAGTTAGAAATATGTCTAAACTCTAAACTATAACTAGGAGAAACTTTGATGATTTAAACCTTAGTCTTTTAAACATATAGATAAAAAAAAATTAAGACATAATATCGTATGCGAAAAATATTGTGTAGCACACGATAATATTATAATTTATAGTTACCATGGTCCATGACACAAACACCTGTCAGCGTCACAGTGATTTATGTCATTGCGTATTTTAGCACTAAGCCACTAAATGCTATACATTTTGAAAGTTGGTATATTATAATTTTTTTATGGGCTTACTTATTGTTTCATCTAATTGTTATATATATTTATTGTTTTTTTATATTATTTAATTCTGTATTACTGTAATTCAACATATTTTGTCATATATCCAACTGTATGTTTTATATATTTGAAAAACCAAAAATATGAAATTTCGTTAAATATACATAATATTTTGTAAATTAATAAGTTTTCTTAAAAATAAATAGACTTACGAGAATTTACGTAACATGCTTTTTTATAGACAAGGCTAAAATCTATAATTTAGTTCTTTACATGTTTTCGATAAATACAATACCTTCTGAATTAAATAAAAAAAAACAAAAAACTACCCTCTTTTTCCAAATTTCAACACTAATGCGGCACCAGAAGGGGTTGAGTGAGGTCATCTAAATTTTACACAAATGACTTACTCATATAACTTAACAAATTAAGGGGGTACTGTATCAAAAAAATCACATTGAAAAAATAAGGACCACTCTAATATATAATATATATTATTTATATCATCAATAGTTGTTGTATAATGTAATTATATACATTTTATAATTCAATTTTTTGTTTTTTGTTTAGGTTAGGTCTTAACGTAATATACCTACATAATATACGAATGAATAGAGGAAAACAATAGGAAAACATGTTTATGAAATATCTATTTTTACTCATACATGTCTCTATGGATTATATCTGACTGAACTTTGGGTGTATAAAAACTAAATGCCTCATGTGATACACTTTACTTTATTCAAGGTCCGGTACATATACTAAAACACGAAGTGCTGAACATAATATAGGAACTCATATCAGTCACATCAAACACTAAATAGAGGACTGTAAAAATAATTATTTAAAATGTTGTTGTGCATCAATAAAGATGGATCAACATTGCATTTTATAATTCTGTTGTATAAGTCTGTGTTTTAAATAAAATATCAAGCAAAGATATTACCTGCAGAAGTATAATGTTAGTAATTTGGATTGGTAAAATTATTATTACAAATTTTATACATTTTTTTTTTGCTACAAAAAAAAAAAAATATTAGTTTTTGGACTCATAAGTTATATGTACATAAATTATGTTTTTCTGTTCTAAACACCTTTTTTTGTATGTAATTTAAATCATTTGGTTTAGACATTTAAATCAAAAAGCAATGTTTGATTAATTTGTATGTTTAAAAAATGTTGGAAAATTGTTGCGCTAAGTATAATAACAGTTGTACATTTTCAGTCACCCATCATGAGGTATTTTGATGGGTTATAAATTATCATTTATTATAACTGTTATAAGAAAAGGGGGAAACTGCAAATGAATAATTCTTTTTAATCGTAGGTGTATACGGTCAACGAGCAAAACACGATATTATCCAGCTGTTGAGTGCCACACTCAGTACACACCTACTTACAAAAACATATGGAATTTAATCCTCATCAGAATCACATGTTTACATCCGTGGCGCGCTCATGAAAACCAAAAAACCCATCAACCGGTCACGGTTATACGCTCTCAGTTTTCCAGCGGCCGAGCGCACAGGGACAGCACATACGAATCGTATGAAACTCGTCCATTACTTTCACGGTGCTCTGACCAGACGACCAACAAGTGTGTATATAAGCTCCAGGTGTCCAATTAGCAACCATCACATTCACGCCGACCACTGACGAGTCCTCCAGATTCGCACCGTTAGCACACCAAAATTGTAGAATAGGTACCAAGACCGCGGTACACGAGGAAATTCGTCAATCACAGTTTTCGTCCGACGAAAGACGGTAACGTTTTCGTTTTCATTTTTATTATACTTACCTTATTTAATTTTCAAAAAAAAAAAAAAACAAACAAAAAAACGATGTTTTCTCCCATCGCGATTTCTTTCGTTTGCGTCTCTCTGGCCGTTTTCGGTTCCACCGCCTCCGTGCAACCACAACAAACACAACAACGGCAAGAGGACGGGTTTGGCGCTGTCCTATGGTCGGTCCTGGAAGACTGTTTCGGCGACGTCGGTTCGGTCACCGTTTGCCTCAAATCCAAAGCGTTGACGGCCCTTGACCGGGCTCTAGGCAAGCCCGCCTTGACCCTCACAGACGGCGTGACGCTGGCCGCCAGGGCTGGAAAGTCGCTGGCCGTCGACCCGCAGGCTGACCGGGCCGACCGCGCCGCCCTGGACTCCGCCCCGGACGCTGACAGCAAGAACGCCATGCTGGACGACATGCTTGCCAGCCGCATGGACAGGCTCATGTCCACCAGGACCATTGTGCTGGACGGTGTAGACCAAGAAGGTGAGAGAACGCGATTACTATATTAATTAATATCCAAATCATAGCCCAAAAAATATTAAAGACATTTGAGTCAGGTTTCCACTATTATAGGGACCAACAATTAATAATTTTGGAGGTTCTCTCTGGACCGAGACAGTTTTTGAAGGTCACCAAAAATGTATGCACTTACACGTTTACCCGAAAAAATTAAAGGCGAAATCAAAAAGTGTAATTAAACTTTTGGAAAACCTCTTTTCATTTATTATAAAAAACAATTATTTTAAAAGGTCATGTCTATATGGTTTGATAATGTTTATCACAGTGCATGAGCAGTTTTGTAAAGTATTTGAGTAAACATATTCAAATACTATTTTTACATTCAAATAGGTAATTCAAATACTTTATCAATGCAGGTACTTGTCTGTATTTAAAACCAAATAATAATTTTGAGATACTTATTCTTTTTTTGTATATAGGCAGGTATAATTGGTATAATATTGTCTACTTTAATTTTAATCACGAAAATAAAAATAAAAATTGAGAATATAATTTAATAAAATAGTATATATTTTTACTTTCAATTAAACTCAACGAAAAATTCAAATACTTTGACAAAAAAAACAACAAATGAGTATTTTAATGCTCTACCAAATGATAGTGTAAAATGCTCTACAAAATTAACATAAAACATGAAAATCGCAGTTGATTTATAAAATAAGATAAATAGAAAAATTCGTAGAGTTCGAAAGTATTTCAAAGTATTTGTATTTATAATCAAATTTTTTTTTTGCCGAGTATTCAAGTACGTATTTTAAATACATTTCAAAATAAGTAATTGTATCTGTACTTTAATACTTTTAAAAAGTATCTTTTACAAGACTGCACGGTGATAGTGAAAGTGATCCCCTTCAAGCGAGTGAAAATTAATGGGGACAGATGGGGTGTGAATTATATGTTAACTACTCTCCGATTTGTGTCTATCGAATTAGGAAAGGCATTCGTAGAAACATACATTTCGACCAAGCCCAACTAGAGCACTAAAACAGACCGAATTCGAATAGTATCGACCTTCGTTCGCCAAATAGTAAAAAATACTTGAATTTCGATTTGTTGCATTTTACGGTTCCGTCTAGAAATCTATATTCAGTCATTTATACATTTACACACCACTATATCTATATTTTAGTATCACACACTGTGATCGATAAGAATTTCAGAATTTTTTTTTTTTGTCGTGAGGGCGCAATTGCTGTGTCTTCACATGTTGTCGTGCAAGTTCTAGTAAGTTGTATTTAAAACTTGACGTTGGTACTATAATAATTGTTATTACAGACACATATTACTGTCGTAAATTAGTGCCCACTGTTTGCACAGGCGCACGTTATTAAACTCGTATGGCACGTGCTTGGGGTAAACAGTGGTGCGATTTTCTCACCAGTTTGTCTGTCATTCTTGTGATTATATGTTTACATTGCAGTCTAAACGCCCATGCCTTTTCGTCAGAATTAACGCTTGTCGGTATCTACCTCCATACGTTTCGACGCGTTCGCCCATAATGATAAATGGACGCGCAAGTTACCGGATCGACGGACCGCGACTTAACCTTATATAATATACCTAAGTACCGTGTTGTCTGTGTACCTATCAGCTGTCGAAAACTGCCCCGTGGTTGTGACGAACTATATTTAGACCGTGCACGATCGCGATCGGATACTTTCATTACACTTTCTAATGCTCCTGTTCGCATAAATAAATATTAAAATATAATTTATCATTATCTCGGATGGGTACGCCTTCGATCTTGCAGGACATGCATCAAACAGCACGGTGATCGAAGTTCCGTAGTGGCGCAATAATCACGTGATTTTTTCTGATCCTTTTGAAAGGTCTCATAAGATACTACAAAAGTAAATCCCTGAATCCCTGGCATTACCTACAGTCATAGACATTGATTTCTGCACTCTATTCAAACCAAACGGAGCTGAACAGATTGAAATTAACTGGATAAAGTGCAGTACTACTTGTGATTCATAAGTGTCTATACGATGTAGCCATACCAACTAACTTATTCTCTGGCTCAAATATTTAAAAATAACACATTTTATCTGTGTTTTAAAAAATATTAAATGTGGTTCTATTATTTTACATGTTGGTTTAACAGTAGCAATACAAAATTTTTGACAAATTAAATATTTATTGAACTATGTATTTTCAATACAAAATTATTACTTTTTTTGGCAATAAACAATACGTGGGATACATACTATGTTGTTAAAAAATGTTTTATCATTAGCTCTGGTAAACCAAATTAAAAATAAAAATTGTCTTTTCCGAATAAAATGTTTTTTAAAAAAATTATTACAACTTATGGACGTGAATAATTATTTTGTTTGCCGATTTTTAATATTACATGTAAATAACTAAAAATGTTTTGTTCTTCCGTAACAATTAGCGATGTTGCTTTAATCAAGTACCATGAAGTATTTAATATTAATTACTTTGAAATTATAATGTATCTATAATAATTATAATGTGCCTACTAGGTGTTTATTATTCATAAAAAAATATAAAATGTACATATTAGGACCCCAACAGTCGATCGCCACCTACGGAAATATTAATAAAACATTTTTTGAAAATAGTGGGATAATTCATATTATATTTTATAGTATTTGCGACCAACACTTTTCACTGCAACATGCGGTTCTTTGACTGAGTCTATGTATTTCAATTGATCGAACGATCATGAGATCCGATACGCATTTTTGATTTCAACTTTTATAGATCTTAGGGTAATTTTCTTGTCCCACACATGTCTGCAATCAGTCATAAATCGTGTAAAAAAAAACGTACATAATATTAGGCAAGTAGGTACATGAAAGTCACATATAATATACGTTGAACTCGCGGGAAAACGGGAAATTACAATGGGACCATCACTCTATCTAATACCATAACATTTGTTTTCCGTACTACATAATAAATAATAATAATGATTGTAATTTTTGTCGCATAGGTCGTAAGAAGAAGGACAAGGGTATGCAACAAGCCATGATGATGGCCGGTATGACGGCTGCCGCTGTAATGGGACCGATGGCATTAAAAATCATCGCTTTAATCGCAGTCAAGGCACTGTTGATTAGCAAAATCGCATTGGTCCTCTCCGGCATTATGGTACTCAAGAAACTTATGCAGCCCCAACAGGGAGGTGGTGGTCACGAAACCGAATCACCGTCGCATCATTACGGCCGGAGCCTGCAACTCGAAGGCGCTGCTCACCAAATGGCTTACTCGGGACAAAAGCAATAACAACCATCGCTGCGTTCTTATTAATTTATTATTTATTTATTTCGTGTACTTAAGCTATAATAGTTATACTTTTTTACTATTCTTAATTTGTCATGTAATATTTTGTTTATGAGACTATTCGTCTGAATAACGGAAATAACGTCTGAATTGTATTGAAGATTAATTTTCGATAAATTTTTAAGTATAGGTATTAATTTATAAACTTTTTTCTATTACCTACTGCAACTAAAATAAATCTGTTTTTAAATGCGATGATCAATTTTCACTTATTATTTATATTTCTTTATACTCTTCTGTCTCTCGGCTAAACATTTTGGAATAGGACAGCAGCGAGATATATCCTTAATTCCTTAAGAGGATGTTCGCACTATTCGTTTTCTCTCGCTCTATCCCAAGCATACCATTGCAAAATGTCCGTCCAGTAGAACCAAATGTGTGATGTTATTTTCATCATTCCTACATGAATCCAACAAATACGTTGAAAAATAAAACAGTTAGTATTTCGTCGCACCGAACGCATCGTACCGCGACGGGGCATGGTCACAATAAAAATCGCACTCGCCGCATTTAAGTAAACACTGTTAGAATGAATTGACTTGACCAATTAAATTTGAAGTTAAGAAAATTATTTTTGGTTGTAGTACAAACTTTGTAAGTTATATTTTAATATTGAAGTGATATTATACATGCGTATTTTATTATTTTAAAATTATAATAAATTACATAATTACCCATAACTTGCATAAAATTAAAACATCGTGAATATATTCCGCCAAATAAACTTATAGATAATGTTCTTAACTTTGAGTAGGTCAGTTCACTATATTACTCAAAGAAAAATCACAGAGTTAGCTCTACTGAACGAAAAATTGCTATGTCGTGAGTGAGTCGGAGAGAGGAAACAAATAGTTGGTGGATACCTTTTAAGACATTTTCAACATGTGGGTATACATTTTCACACCAATACTATTTATCTAGAATATTGTGGAATACATTTTAATTATTGTGTCAGGAAAGTTATCGCTATTATAGGCAATGACAATAAAAAAATTACAAAAATGCATTAGAAAATGTCGTGTGTAAAAATCGTTTTTGTAGTAGTTTTGTATTTAGATAGTAGACGTCTCGATTATTTGATAATAATCAATTATGAAAACAAGTAATTCGCTGATTTAATAACTCTGCGCATGACGCATGTTGATGCTGTATTATGACTTGTGGACAGCCAATTTTTGTTCTTCTCAGAAATTGGTTTAAATTGTTTTGAACGTATTTGATACAAATAATCGACTTATCAATCATAAAACAAGAATCTGTTGTGGCACACTCGCGTAGTCACGTGCAAGCGTCGGTTTTTTCTGCTCGACAGTCTTTACGGGGCCAATTTCTTACCACAGTATCAATAATTATTTCAAATAAAATACAAATATTTAAAAAAAAAATTCAACTCAAAGCCCACGCTCTATGAACCTCTTCCTCTAAACATCACTGGCTCTTTCGCTGAATCATCTGCCTGGACTCCATGCTTTTTATTATCTTGTTTAAATATAATTCCCACTGCACTACTATATATAAACTTAAGTAGGTATAATCAAATATTTGCTAACAGCGGTCTGTAGTTTAATATATGAAAATCATATAGACACTAGGACGAGTGTATACATTTTCAGCAGTTTTATATTAGTGCGTTAATAATTAATAAACTCATTACTCCCGTTTCTACGGTAACATTACTCGAATTCGTACCTATCGTTTTGCAAAACGAACTATGGTGTATTTCGTTACATAAAATTTCAACTACAGTTTATCTTTTGACAATAATTAATCTGAAACTTTATATTTATTATCGTTAGTCCCAGCTGGAAAAATTTGTGCCAGCATCGCCAATGGTTAGCCGTGCTAACTGCAGCCAGTACGAAGACGCTGCGGTAAGCGACTACGGTAAGAATTCCATTTGGGGTTGCAGTTCGTTGTTCTGGAACCTAGACTCCGATCCACCACACGCCAGTAAGTTTCTTAATCGCCGGTTACTGAATCCTCCACCCATCGGAAAAAACTGTACCGTTTACAAAAGTTTATCATCGAAGTACGGCACGAAACCCACTCACCAAAACCATACGAAAAAAGTAATCCAGGAACCACTGCAGAACACCAATATAATGGACAATTGTGGTGGATCTCAATTCAGCCGCAAATACTTATCGGCGGTCAAACGACTTGACGAAATAGTAGCCACGAGTGGTAAATGTTTACAATACAATTTGCTCTCTACAGCGGGACTCATGCCATGCATGGTCTATACGTATAATGCCATATGCGGAGATATGGAAACCTGCGGTTGCGGTTCGTCAGTAGATGAAGCAATAGAAGACGCGGCGACCAAAATGTTGGATAAGATTTCATCTAACCCTTTACAAGATGATGACTATTCACTGAGTTCAATGAATTCATTAAGGCACGAGAGTAAATTTAATGTGAAATCTAACAACTACATTGGTAAACTGCAAGAGTATTGTCAAGCGCATGGTTTGGATATACCAAAATATGAATACCATCAAGATAATGACATTAAAAACAAGAGGTATATGCACTCAGTTATATGTTCCACTGGGCCCTACAAAAGCACGGGAGTAGGAATATCCAAGCAAATTGCAAAAAATCATTCCGCTCGTTTGACGTATAATCAAATTAATTCGTATGATACTATGATCAATTGGACTTCAGCGTCGGATGCCAGAAAGGAGAAACCAATAGATTTCGGTCAAGGTTTGTCGACAAATGACTCCAAAAACGACGCTGTAAACATAGCTTTAGACCATATCTACCACGGAAGAAACGAAATCACAATGTCTACCAATTATGTTGGTACACTCCAAGAAAAGTGTTCAGCTAATGGTTGGGAACTGCCAAAATATGAATTCCATCAAGAACATTCTAAAGAAATCAATAAGTTATTTTATTCCGTGATATGTACCGCAGGGCCCCACAAATCCAGAGGTATTGGTAATTCTAAGCAAATTGCAAAAAATCAAGCCGCTAAATTTGTGTATGACCAAATTAATTCGGATCAACAGAAAACCTCTACACTTCATACCAATTTCACACGTGATAAAGCTAAGAAGTCGAACACGAGAAATATGAGAGATTTCGATCCTTATGAATCAATTCACCAATTTAAATTATGGTGTAACCAATTATCATCGTCTAATAAAGAATGCGTGCAAATACTAAAGAGATGCTATTCCTTGGATTTCCTCGAAATTGATATACGTCCGTTTGAATTTTTGACAAAACTTGCAAAACAAGAAAACTTTTGTGCCACATACGTACGGTGTTCTGATAATATTAATGGAGCAAAAGCTTATGGAATAATTAATATACCAGTAACAACTAAAAATGTCATAATGTTCATAGGTGATGGAAAAACAGAAGCTGAGGCTCAAAACTCGATTGCCAAAAAAATATTAGATTTCATCAAAAATAATATTAAAACGGCATGAAATACATTATATGTATCATTCAATAAATGTTTTTTGTTAAATAATAATAAATACCTTGATAATATGTTGTTTTTTGTTAGCTGACTAGTCAAGTCCTCAAGATTACTCAAATATTAAATTGTAATATCATAATAGTACAAACATAATATAATAAGTAGATAGTAATAACATGGCATCGGTATTGAAGTCATACAAATATTGCCTTCAAACGGTTAGTTATTTTAACTAAAATATTTTAATTTTTTGTCAATCACACCGATGGAACTAGTAATGTGATTATTACATTTTGGAAAAATTGATTTGAATTTAGTATTATATGTCTATTTAAAACCGGCCATACCGTTATTTTTAAATTTTTTTTGAATATTTAAAACGTTGATTATTCTAAATTGAAATTAAAAACCTTAACATTTGTCTGATCCATCTCAATTAGACATATTAACGAATTCGAATCAGCTTTCAGAAATCGTATGGCTTTATCAGGTTTATAGGTAGGATTGATTAAGTGTACATGTACAAATGACTAATGAGCATATCTCACTCGACGCCGAAGTGGTAGGTGGTAATTTGTACAGTTAACGCGCGTGCTGAAGTGATCCCCTATTTATTTTAGACTACATTTGTCATTTACACACATGGATGATCACATACTATACGTACACATTTACAAGACCAACATTCATGTCATAAGAAAATAACATAACATATTTAACTCATTAAAAACTGTTCATTTGCAATCCCCTTAACATATTAATAGTAGGTACCCATAGATACATTTGAAAAGGTTCCAAATTTATGAGCGGCCAATTTGTATGGATATCTTATCAAAAATATACTAAATCCACTGAAGTATAGTGTTTCACTGCTCTACCAAAAAATTAAATAACAAGAAGTATCCAAAATAAATAATAAACCAAAAACTGTAAGACAGATTTATTTACCGCTACTATTAAAACATAAAATGTTTTTAAAAAAAATGAAGATATCAGTGATTTAAATATATTAATGAGACCATATAAATGCTTTTCTGATCAATAAACTAATCTCGAATATATGGCCATATATATAGGACCCACATTATTGGTAATGTAATAGATAGGTACAATAGATAATTGTGAGTCACTCTTATCAGCCAAAACCAATCTATTTTTTGTGCCACTATATTTATTAACTTTTTGACCGATTTAACAAATATAGTCCCTTTTGGCCTCTTCGGCAGGTGAGTAAACTTCAATAAAATATACTAACTGAACCACATAAACATAGGGACCTTATATGAAAATTTCACAGTTTCATTTTTGTAAGCTTGAATTAATGTAAAACCGTCAAAACGGTTAGAAGAGGCAAGGCATGAAAAAAAATATAGTCTGTTATTAAAATAAAGTATCCCAAAATAATTATTAATAATATGGTGGTAATTTAGAAAAATAATTATTTTTGTCGAAATTATTAAAGTATAAAAATATATTATAATGTTCATAGAAGCGTGGTAGTACTTATACCTAGATACATATTAACACATACTTGTATCATCCAAAAGTGAAAATTATATATTTATAAATTATAATTTGATAAAATGGCCATCTCTCAAATGGAAATACCGTGCTTAATATTTAATATTGAATCTCGGTATTATCCACTTGGACTATAGTCCTAACCCAAGGTTTTATAGATAATTTAAATGACAAACTATATTATTATACAATATTTTTTTATTATATTATTAATAACATTTATATTAAAGAATTAATTAATTTAATAAGATAGATTTAAAACACTGGTATATAAAAAACTATCTGTGTTTGATGTTTGATAACAACATATAATTTTAAATTTAAGATATAATATGTAATAATACATAAATTAATAGATATCGGATATCCGTTGTATCTAGTTAAGTACAATATGTAAAAAGATGTTCTTACGAGTTTTAAATTGTACTTTGCTTATACAACGAATAAACTTAATACAATTTTAAAACTGTCATTGTTTATTCACAAACTAAATCATGTTCCAGATGAAATATCAAGCCTTATATCATAATTTTTAGGTATTTTTTTTTTTTTTTTATTGATCTTAAGCTTCGGCAACTGAGGCCATTAGCTGTAGTAGAATTTGTATTGTAGGTTTGTATTGTATATTTTTTGGGACGGTAGGGGGGAACACGTGTGTGTTTGTTTTTGGCAGAATTTCGAATGGGGCACCCGTAGGTTTCTGCCATGCCCCGGGGGTGGGGGATGGCAGCACTTGTTCTCCGGTCACCGCGACTTGTCCGGAGAAAAATGCCGCCCGGTAGCCGAGGATCGAACCGCGACCGGCTGCGTCGCAGCGGACGCGTCAGACCACTCGGTCACCTCATCCCCTTTTAGGTATTATGACAACATCATAAACATCATCTATGTACAATTGTATTACCTACTCATATAGATAGGTACTATACATTTTGTTAAAAGGAACTTAAAAACAAATAATAAAATAAAATAGTATGTATTAAAAATTAAAATCTCTCATTAAAAACATTCAATTACCTACCTACACTCATACATTTTTAACATTTTCAAAATTGAATTTGATATCGAGTCTATTGTTCACTAAATAATTTAACTAATTTAAGGTGTTAACTGTAAAGTGAAAGCATTTTCTATTATAATTTTATATTTAGTGTAGCATATTAAGACACAAAAAATAAAATATAATTATAAAATTTTAAAAATTATTTGTAGTTCTTACTATTTGAGTACTTTACCTACTCTTTACATAATTAATTAAATTTTACAATATAATAGTCGCTACATTACAAAGCATTTAGCTCTAGTCCCCGTACTGAGTAAAAGTTAATTGCGGTTATAATAAATCTGTATTAATGTCTCACGTATAAAATGTTTTAACTTAGAATTATACATCAAAATATTAAAAACAAACTAAGTTATAACTTTTAAATGTTAAATATTAAGTCATACAATTTTTAATTGTATATTAATAATCAATCATTATAATGTATTTTTATTATTGAAATTAACAATTTTTTTAATTTTCCAAAAAGCTTAAGAATTTCAAATGTTTTTGAAATTGGTTTGAAGAGAAATAGCTATACCCTAAACATTTTTTACTATCTGAAAACATGGAAATAATTTTGCAGTCGAATATGAATACAATTTTTAATTTAAATAACTAAGGAATGATTAAATATCTGACACAAGTACTGTACTCCTTAAGTTTTCTGATGGAAACCCAAAAATAATCTTAAAAATACAAAAATGACCAATTGTTTTTTATAGATATTTCAAGTTACAATAACAGAAATGTAGAAATTGGATACGCAACATGACGATTTTAGTCATATTGTTGTAATTTAAAAAATATTATTTATATTGACTTAAAACTTTTCGTTACTGTGTATGTTATATTATATTTACTATACACAATGACATTTTAAAAATATTTAAAAAAGATTAATTTTTACCTTGTTATACAACGAAAATATTTAAAACCTATACACTGTTCTATGGATCGTCGGTATTGATTTATATAAGATAACAGTAAATAATATTACCTAAATTAAATTGTATTATAATATTTACAATAATGAATAAAGTATATGCGATTTGTTTTTAGCGAAAATTAGTAAAACGTAAAAAATAATTAAATATAAAATGGTATAGGCATAATAAAATGTATTGGTGCAGATATTTGTGCTCCGCTCGCAATCGTTTTTCGTAGGTTAGGTACCTAAGAAGGTGACCTACACCTACTCAATGACGACTGACGAGATATACTTACTCAGCAGAACAATTTTGGAGGATTTTACTTTTATCTCTCCCTCCCCCCACTTAAAAAAGGAGTAAACCCAAAATCCAATTTCCAACCAGAAACCATACTCACACCGTAAAGACCGACACAAAAAAAATTCACGTTTCATTGTAAACTCAATTTAATCTGTTTATAGAGTTTTTATTATTTTTATTTTTTATCTATAAACTATAATTTTTAAAAATAATTTCAAAAACTAACATAATCATTGAAAATATGAATTCACAAATATTCAGTATTCACTTCTTATTTTGTTCACAACATAGGAACTCTGCAGTATGATTCAATTTACTTATATATATATAGGTGCCTATAAATAATAATTTTAATGTTCGGTACTAAATCAATCACCAATCTCCAATTCAAATCAAGTTCAGAAAAAAATATGTTATTCGATCACAATTCAGAAAAATATTTAAAAATGTGTAATATGAAAAACAGTAAAACTTCAAACACGATAAAATCGTTTTCGGTGAATTAATTTTGTTTCGGCTGTTTTAAGAAAATGCAATTTAATTTCAATGACTTGAAATTATTATTATACTATTTTTAAAATTATATTTGAAAGTCTCAAGATTTACTTTTAAATTTGATTATATGAGCACTTAAACTTAGTAAACCCTAACTTTATCAGTTTATCTTAGTTAGACATAATGGAACTATTTTTCGAATGCGACGATTTTTTCATTACTCATGACTTTCAAATTTAAAATAATTGGCGTTGCCTTTGCCCCGAGCTCTCGTTACTCACGTCACTCAATATATTATATGACGAACATAAAAGTATGATTAGTTCTACTCCTGCCTCCATTTAAACACTTACAAATAATAGACACAAATTATTTAAGTGTTATTGTTGGTGAAAAAAAAATTGTATGAAAAACTCAGTACATTTGAATTATTCTTTTTTAGACATAGATCTGCCTAAAATGAGTGTATGTTGATGATTAATGCGTGTAAAAGTAAGTTATGTTAAGTTAAAATACTTTTTAAAGTACAATAATAAAGAATCAATATCATGAGTATAGGTAAATACACTCGGAAACCAGTAGAACGTATGGAGATAAGAAATAGTGATCGGTTTAGATTACCTAAGATTTAAATTTTCAAGCCTATTATTAATATAATATTATAGTATTTTAAAAAACTATACAAAACATAAATATAATATTCAATATTTTATATATTTATTAAAAACTAACATAATAAACATAATAAAATGTGTACTAAAATATTAAGTGCCAAAAGCTGAATTACATAATTATGGACAGATTTTATCAAGAAAGTGATTACTTTAAAATTCTGCATAAAAAAAACTAATAAACAGTTCACTGATTGATTTATTTTCAAATATAACACTTACTAAATTTATTAACATTCAAATAATACATAGGTATCTCGAGATTTCAAACATTTAACTTTTGTTAAAAATATCAACATAAAAAAGGTATCATATTGTTTTTAAAGGTTTTAAAAAGATTAGTTTTATAATAACATACTACATAATTACAATTTTTAAAAAGTAGAAATAAAAAATAGTGCATAATATTATGCAATAGAAATATAGACAAAATTTAATAATATAATATAGCTATACTATAACATCCTATATTCCTATGAATAGATGAGATTGTACAATTGTAGTGTTAACAGACATTTTAGTTGCATAGTGTATCAGTAGAAGAGCAACAAATTACAAAGGACTAAATATTTAATATATTATTAAAATGTGATTAAAAAAAACGTTTTCAAAAACAAAAATAAGTCAAATAACATTATTAAACGATAAAAAATAAAACCTCATTTTTAAAAAATAATATCATGAACGTTTTTTAATCCCTTTGAAAAAAAATGATATAAAAAATACTTACACATTGTACAAATAACAATACCTATACAGATTAAAATCAAAATGTTTTAAATGTAATTTTTTTCAACTACAATTCAAATATAATAAGCATTTCTATATTCAAAATCTATACTTAAAAGTTATAACTGAACTGTCAAAAAAATTGAATAAAATGTAAACTATAATATGACAAAATAATTTGTATTCAGTTGTCATAAATATATATTACAATTTACTAAACGTGTTTATGATAAAACTGGTCAAGTTACCACAGAAAATTGTAGCGGTGTACTTGAATTAAACTATCAAAGGAAATAGTTTGTATCATTTGTATCGATTATTTTCAATTTTTTTTTTAAACATTATTATGAATACATTGACAAAATAGGAGTCTTGCACTTCATAAGTATTCAACTCGACAAATTTTAACCATGATTAATCATTTTGCAGATCTCTAGTCGTGTAGTCAATTTTTTTAAAAGTATCTTTAAGTAGTTAAGTCCCTACACAATTGCTGAGTTTTGTAATCGCCCAAAAAATAGGTACCTATGTTAAAACTTTCCAAAGATATAGATATGCATATATGAAAATGGTATAGGTATTCGCCATAATGATATGTAGTTTATTTTTCATTTAAACGACCTCCGATATCCATTATAAATCCATAGATATAGTACTGTTTTATTATATAACGCAGCGTTTCCCAAAGTG
This sequence comes from Myzus persicae, assembly GCF_001856785.1. Lineage (NCBI taxonomy): Eukaryota > Metazoa > Arthropoda > Insecta > Hemiptera > Aphididae > Myzus > Myzus persicae. The sequence goes on along the minus strand of NW_019102110.1, from coordinate 200,459 downwards.
TGTTCCGCGGAACCTTAAGGTTCCGTGGGACTATGTCAATGGTTACGCCAGATGTATGAGACTATTGAGAAAATTATGTTTATTTAATGTTTGTTATTTAAAATTTTTTTGATTGAAATTTTTTTTTTAAACTAAGTTTAATAATGAAAAGATTAACAGTATCATTAAAATATTATTTAGACTTGAGAGTTTAGAGAATTGATTTTCCTTTTTTTATTTAGAAAAATTGTAGTTGAGTTGGATTAGACATTAGGGAAACACACACAATTTTTTAAGGGTGCCGTGGTCGTAAAAGTTTGGAAACCGCTGATATAACGGCAGTCCATTTGCTTCCCGTTATTAATTGTAACGCATCGACAAAAAATAAATAACTGTAAAAAATTATTGACTTATTTACAAAATAAGTATTGTTTTTTTTTTTTTTTATCAAATTAAAGACGTTTTTGAACAGGTATTCATTTCAAATACAAATAATAAAAAGTATTAAAAATGCGTATTCTGAATACATTTGAAAAGTACCTATTCTTAACAAGACGGTTTGTCATTCTGTCCTATACATAGTGGTACACTTAGGTATATCATATACTGCAGCGATTCCCAACCCGTGGTACACGTGTCACTATAGTGGCACACAGAAAGCTCGTAAGTGGTAAGCAAAGACATTTTTTAATATAAGAAAAAAAGCATTTAAAAAATAAAAAATACCTAAATAAAAAAATGTAAAAATTCCCAAAGATGAATATTATTCCCGTGTACTACAGTACAATAAATACCCGATATCGATGTACTGATTGGCTTGACACAACATCAAACGTCTCATTAAACTATTCAGTTATTCATTCATATTCATTATAATTCATAAAATAACTGTAAGTATTTAACGTCATGTTACTTTTTGTGCATCAAATGCACCTGGTAAAAATTAATAATAAATAATTAATAAATTAATTTTGATGCATCAGGTAAGTGTAACTTTTGATGAATAAAATAAATTTGTAAAAATCTTTTTACGTGTATTGTAGAATAATGACATTTTATTTGTCGATATAAGTAAAAAAAAATGGTTATGAATTCAAGTGGTCAGTGAAAATTTTTCAAAATGTGTACGCTGATATAAAAAGGTTGGGAACCTCTGATATACTGTATTGTATATCCGAAAACTATATTGTACGCGATGACTGCAATATTGATTTAGCCTAAGCATGTAGCAACCACCACTTGCCTATATGTATTTCAGTGTTTGGCAAATTCCTTATAAAAAGGAATTCGTTAAGTTCCTTGTTCCTTCGAAAAATAAGAATTCTTTCCTTTGGCGTTCCTTTGGCAAATGAACGAGTTCATTTTTTAGTTCCAAATGAAAAACAATTCTGATTTAATCATTAATATTTTGTTTTCATATTTATACTTAGTAGGTACTTGACTTATTATTTATACTTGTACATACCTGCAAGTACATCTAAAATTTACTAGTTAGTTTAACAGTATAATATTGAATAAATAATTTTTCTTTTATTCATCTAAATTTATTATTTTTTAAATAGTATAAATTAATTTTATATTATATCTGCCATAAACTTCGATACTCGATAACGATCACTAATTGGCAATATGCACACTAAGAAAAGTATATTTTAGTTAAAATTATTTACATATACGTGTAAACTGAAGCTCGAAAGGAACGTTTTTTTTTCTCGAAAAAAAATAACTCGTTCATTTTCTCGTTCTTTTCTGGGACCTGTGTACCGGTATTTTCCTGTCTCGGTCAAAACGCGTCAAAACGCGTCAAAATGTTTACAACACGCGATACTGACGAAAAGAAATTGTAGAAACAAAAAAAAAAAAACGAAAAGCAATTAAAAACGCAGACGAACAAAATTCACCGACAAAACGACCGTAGCGCGTCAAATGGATCACACTAGAATGATATACATAATAATGCATCATATACAATAATAATAATAATAATAAGAATAAAAAAAAAAAAAATAATAATAATAATAATAATAACGATGTTGATTATGATAACGTTAATAATAATAATAATATTTTACGGACGGAGCGCGCTGGGAAAACGACAGCCGCCGCCGCCGGTGAAACTCATCCGCCCATTATTATTTTCACGGTGCTCCGGTCGCGGCCCAAGCCGTATATAATATAAGCTGCCCGGCGACCACTTCGGTACAATCACATCCGTACCACCGACGACGACGACACGACGGACGCGTCCACCGCAACTAGACGACCGTACCGCACAGGTACCGAACGACGAAAGCCGAACCGTATAAGCCCACTGCAGCTCACACCGACCGTATACCAACACCGACCGACGCTTAACAGCAACACGGACGGTCAATAATACTATTCCAATACGTTATGTCGTCGATGGCGTACGTGTTCGCGCTGTCGTTGGTTTGCGTCGCCTCAGCCGTCGTAGGTACCGCCGATTCCGTGCCGCCACCACAACAACAGCGGCAAGAGGACGGCTCGAGCTCGACGGGATTCGGCACGGTCCTGTGGTCGGTGCTGGACGACTGTTTCGGCGACGTGGACGCGGCCGGACCGGCCACCGTGTGCCTCAAGTCCAAAGCGCTGACGGCCCTCGACCGGGCCCTGGGCAAGCCCGCGGTCACCGTCGCGGAAGGCGTCACGCTGACCGCCAGGGCTGGAAAGTCGCTGGTCGTCGACCAGCAGGCGGAACGGGCAGACCGCGCAGCCCTGGACGCCGCTCCGGACGCCGACAGCAAGAACGCCATGCTGGACGACATGCTCGCCAGCCGCATGGACAGGCTCATGTCCACCAGGACCATCGTGCTGGACGGAGCCGGCCAAGAAGGTGAGAGCGTCGCTTAGAATATAACTCAGTAACCGCATACCCGGTATCGCTGCGATGATATACAGATGAGGTGCTCAAACCTTTTTGGCCACAGCGATCGCGCCCCCCTCGTTTCGAAAATAATATATTTTATCCGTCGGTCGATCAACAGTGCTGTGGGACTTGGCTTTTTATATCGGCAGGCTTATCACCTATCTTTGAACAATAACAGGGGGCAAACAATTTCAGTTAATAATTGCCTCGGTCGGTTTTCCAAGCCAGTGGTCCACCTCGAGAACTGCTTGATATAAAAAAAAATTTAAATTGAGATGATTTTCCACCGTTATATAGTGGGTGTGGTAGAAAATGTCAAACGGGTTCATGTTTACCAAGCGGTCCGTTTAGGGCTGCACACTCATTATTTTGAAGTTTCGACTATCTTTAAAATATGTTTTTTACATAATTTTATGGTTATTTTAAAACAATTTGTATGAACAAAATGAATAATTTTTTAAGTTTTTACTTATTCGAAAGACGCCAAGCATTGTTTCACATTCCTAGATCGAATATTATTCGGAGTACTTCAATCTGCACAAATCATATTTCTTACAAGTTGTATGCATTTAAAGTTTAGATGAGCGGAGTAGTGGTACCAGGGGTAACCCGCAAAATGTTGTCCACAAGTCTAAACTTTAAATACTTATAATAGTTATAATACTGATGATCTGCTTGTCGAAATTTTGATTTTTTCAGAAATGTTGTTTTGAAATTACATACAAATCATATGAAAAATAAATTTTTTTTAAAGTTAAGACTTTTCGAAATAATGAGTGTATTTACTCACATGCTCATTGCAGCTGATTATAATATATTGTTCGTCGGCACTTGACGCTTATTTCACGCAAAAACTGTCTTTTATAAAATATATAATAGATGTCGACTTAAATGATTCAATATAAAGCTGTACAAATAATATTGCCTTGCATTTATCTGGTTTTTTCTTTTGCTCACATATGAAAACAGTATAAGGATAGAGGGTCTTAAATAGTTAAATCGAGACAGAAAGGGCCCATTCATAGTTTTTCTGGACAGACAGTAGACGATATACAAAAAAAAAAAAAAAATGAAAAGTATGGTCACAATAACTGTGCTCTGTAGTAGGTACCAACTACCAGGTACCTATATATAAGACCATCATTAATCGATTTTTGACATATTTTATTTCGAAAACGATTTAATAAATATATTAACCTACACGAGATGGTTGATGTGTAAGCCAACGAAAATTGCCCAAATCTTTTTCATTTCATTTCTTTTGAAATATGCCAAATTTTCGAAAACATGGGCACTTATTAGTATTATATTATAGTGATGAATTAAAAACAAGCGATGCCTATATTACAGTGAGTCCCCCCCCCCCTTAATGTGATCGTTGGTTTATAGAAACAACTGTTTGTATTGGAATCGAAAAAGATAAATCCAAACCAAATCGTATACTACTAATATTAAATTTACCTTTGTTATATTATAATCACTAAGTACCGCGGATAATTGAATCATTTTTATAAACATTTTTATCTACTTTATGGTTTATTATGTTAGGAAACCATGAGCTGGCTTAGGTATTAAGTACCTACAGAATACATTTTTTTTAAACTTATCACTGATCCCGTCTTTTGGTATCATTGTTAAAGTTCCCGTTCAAAACTATTTCTTAAATTACGTCGAGCAAACGGAAGATCACTCAAGTCTAATCTAAAATAAAATCATTAGTTCCTTTTCCTTATTTAAAATATATTTTTTTATGTTGTTTAAATTTATAAAAAAATGTTTTATAAAATCAACTGGTTAATAGAATCAAAATGACCCGAACTACGTGATCACATTAAGTGGAACTCACTATATTTAATTATTATGGTCTCTGGTAATCTCCTTACCAAATAATACCTATCCGCAAGCATATAAAAATGTATAAACACTGAACAAGCTCAATATTTTGTCCTATTTATTGATGAGAAAATTCAACCATTTTTTCGACTTCTCTCTGATTTTTATTGCCATAATAATAATAATATAATATAATATGTGTGCTGTTGTCAGTTTGGGAACTGTGTGGGTGTAGCCATATTTTATGTGAAAACAGCGGATCTGTGATTTTATCTTACTGTTTATGCGAGCAATGAGAATTAACGATCGTATAATTTATTATTATATTAAATCGCAAGTATGATGAAAGGTAAAAGTCGACAATTTTAATCAAAAACAGCTGTTTTCTACATTTTTTTTCATTTTTTTTCTCATTATTTTGTTTTTAAACAGTCGGTTATCGTCCCGTCTACGTCGTGTTAAGTGACTATTTATTTATTAGACTATACAGGATGATCTATTTAACTTGGTAGGTAGGCCAATTCATTATTGTTCACTTGTCCCGTACATTCTGCCCTGATTATAAAAACTAAATAATTAGTAATTACTATGATAAAAAAAAATATTTTTTCTTAATGTTTATATAGTGCTATAAATACTTCAAACTCTCTAAAAACAATTCCTCAAAAACAAAAAAATTAGGAAATTCCAGCCTCGATTATCAATGGCTATAAAATAATAATACCATATTATAGTATAAATAGTATAATATATTTTCGTTGAACATGCTTAACTGCGTATGATTATTAAGATAGTTCAGGACATATTTTTTGGTTAACAGAATACCTATTGATGGTAGGAATATTATTTTACTCATTGATTATTTTATTGAAAAATTGTCATTAGTTTGCACGATAGGTTTAATAAAACCGTACATTGTCGTATAGGTACCTTTAGTTATACTTTACGCAGGCAAACTTAATGATGTAATATTATGTTACCTCGTAAAGGTTTTTTATTCATTTTTAAATCCACAGTCAACATATTTAATTCATACCATAATGTCTAAAAGATTAAGTTACATATTTGATATTTAACGATTGTATTGAAACGCGTTTTAAACAATTTAAAAATTATTAAATTCGGGTGTGTTAATAAACATCTTTTGGGTTGAACCTAGTCGGGCACAATAAAATGATAATATTTTATACAAATAAAACATATAAAACACCATTAGTCCCACCACAGAAAAATAAAACATTTCAACAATAATCTCAGTCATCCGCTCGCGTGTGTGTGATTTACAAACCATAATAACTGCGATTGTCGGTTATTTACGTTTCGCTCTGTATGGCACGCTCGTATTACAGAACGTCACCTAAGGATGGAGGGTTCGTCGTGTCACGGTATATGAAGTTGTTCATCCAGCAATCAGTTTCTAAAAAAATAGTTTCTAAAACATTTTTATCTGGTCGATTTAAAAAAAAAAACACTTACGGGACATAATCATGTGGGATTAAAAAAGTTTTAAGTACCCATAATATTAAACACTTTGTTTTATAATAAATACGCGTACGACTTCCGTCGCTACGTTATCTCCAATTGAACCTTTTTTGATTCTTGCAACCACTTTATAAGCTAAATATATTGCAAAACTTAGGTATAACCCGTCCGGTTCATCATAGCTACCTATCTCGGCAATCGTAAGGATTTTTTAAAAAAAAAAAAACAGTGGTCCGAAAACTTTATTTTTCACAACACAGTTTTCGGATCGTTGTTCTTTTTCAGATCGTAACGTTTGCCGGGTGTCAAAATGAACTGGATGACCCACTCCTGTAAAATACTGTTTATTAGGTAATTAAAATGATTCGATTTTAAATTTGTAACATAAATCTGACGTCGGTCCACTCAGATCGAGTGCAAAAAATTATGATTTGGACGATAAAACTATTTTAACATCTCTGTGTTACAACTATTTTGAAGTGTTGGATTTAAGTATTTTGCAAAGCCGATGACTAACTCGCTGTTTTATAATATAATGATATGAGCATTCATATTATTTTTCATACGCGTGACTAGTAACCATTAATATTATAATCACTGAAATATTTTAGCACACAGTTTTCGTTAATTGATCAAAATAGAAATCAGGCATATGAGGAAGCCACAACCGCAATTGTTGCTCTGGCTTACAACATAAGAAATTTATGTTCGTCAGTTCTAATTTTGTGAAGTAAGTCTTAATTATAGAGTGCACGATTGGCCAATTAGCAATCACCAAACTCAAAGGTTAGAAAATCATTTGTGGTTGCTCGTGGGTTTTTGCTTTTTACGATATTTTAATTATCAAACTAGTTATAGGGTAAAACATTAAAATGTATATTACTCATAACTCGCTTAAAAATATTATAACATCGTAAGATCCAATGGGAGAACACATACACTTAATGCCTTTGCCTTTGAGTTTGACAACAGTGGTAATCTCTAATTTGTTAATTCACTCTAAGACAGCAATAACACACAATTGGAGCTGTTTGACACAAATTCGCTATGTTTTTCATCGTGGTTTCAATAAGAGTATAATATATTAAAATTGAATTCCTTCTATCACTTGACAAAAGCTATCAATATGATGGCATCAAAAGACGTATGAAGAGTAATTACCTAATGAAACTTTATCGCTATAGTCGGTTTAATATTATGATAGGTACATTTTTAATATGTATTAAAATGTAACGTAAAAACTATTCTGAAGAAAAAATATACAATTATGCTAATAGGTTCACAGAGAAAAACGTCAATTTAAAAAATACTTGGAAAATGTAGAGCAGGAAAGCTACCCAGTTATAAGGCCTTTATCGTTTATCACTTAGGCACCTACAACAATGAAACCTAAAAAAGGTACTTACACTTTGTTCGAATACATTTGCAAACCATTTTTCAAATAGAATCATTTCGCCGTTGACAAACGTCGCAACTCGACCATTCAACAATATTACCGTGAAACTTCCATACAACGAAGTCCTATGAACAAAAAAAAGGGGGGAGGGGGGAAATAGAAAAATGTGTTAAATAGAATTAAACGCATTTGATTCTAATTTGTTTGATTCTCAACAATATTTCGTTAAATATAACATTTTCCAAAATGGAAGTTCATTGCATGGAAGTTATACTGTATTAACATACTTAAAGGTCCTTTGCATTCAAACGCATTTGGTAAATAGCCCATACATCACTACCAGTGCTCTCCGACATCGTTCCATCGAGTGAATTTTTACTACACTTACAAACGAGTCCTCTAAGTTCAGCAAAACTTAAAATTCTTTTTGTGAACTGGTGACATCCTATGACTTAAGGTACAACACAACAGTCTATAATATTGTGGCTTTAGCTTGTTCTCCAGGTGTTGACGAGCGAATAATGAGAATTTCGCAAGACAAAAATAAAATTCAGCAGCGTAGTAATTGAATTTTTAACGTTCTAACTGTGAGAGGAGAATGGGTCATTCGATTCAAAAAACCGATGGTAATAATGATATAATTAAATTTAGTATTGACTTCGCAATCTAACCTATTGAACTTGACTGTCGCGAGTTTTCTGATATTATTATTGAACCGGGCACCAAGACGCGTGTCAAACAATTATTTACGAACTATCTAAAGGTCACCTTATTCCCAAATCCGTGTTACCTATACCGAGAGGAATGCAGATTAGGTTTACCGTGGATTTCGGTCGAAAACAATATTATTAATAATTAATATACAAAACTTAATAATACAATCACTAGAGATTTCAATAAATATAATAACATATGGCATGGTATATTATGGACTTTTTCACATCAAACCGTTTTTTGATAAAAAAAAAAAAAAATAAATAATATGTTACTATTAGTTAAAACTTCAGCACTATTATTACACCATTATAGTTACATACAACTGTCGTCATGACGCACGAAAAATATGATAGAACTACTTTTCGATTTTCCAAAAAATTTCTCCGAGTTTTCCCGCGTATACTATAATAATATGATTATTAAATTATAAATTATAACCACTTAAAATTAATGTTGAACTGTTATTACTTATTGCTAAGTGGTAGGTAAGTATTCGCGTGCTCTTCACTTTATATTCACACACTTAAATTTTAGAAAAGCCATTTCAAATAAGTAGGAAGAAGCATGATGACATAACTCAGGTTTGGGTACAAAAGTGTGGACGATAATTTTTATTTTTTAATAATGAAGTTTGCAATAATTTCATTTTCAAACTGGGACAAGATAAGCATAACACTAAGGGCAAGTTAACCAATTTTTTAAGGACTAGTTTGGACTATTCTAAAAAAAGAAAATAACTAAGCTAAGTTAGTTTCAAAATATAAACAATAATTAAGTTATCCATTTTCTAATATTCTTTTTTTTCAACTTGTCAAGTTAAAAGACATCGAAAAATGTTACTTTCAATTTTTACAATTTAAACTTCCCTGATTCTAAGACGAAAAAAATGTGATACCTACTACTTACTTACAGTAGTTTTTATGAAATTTACCACGGAAAAATATTAAACACATTTCCTGACCTATACAGGTCATTTTATGCATAATAAAGAATAATTATTTTCTTAGATTTAAAATCCACCAAGTAACTTGAAATCGTGCAAGTCCTGCAACATTTTTTTTACCATTCACAGAAAAATAAAGCGCATTTCATAGGTGCGTTATATTGAATTTTTTTTGGTATAAAATCATTTTTTCATGGAATTTGTTGGGTCTTTTTCAAATATATTATTTAATAATTTAAAATATATATATTATTTAACGTGACGTATGATTCGTGTGCCACGGCAGGTCGCAAGAAGTAGGACAAGGCCATGCAACAGGCCATGATGATGGCCGGCATGATGGCCGCCGGCGTCATGGGCCCAATGGCGTTGAAAATCATCGCCCTGATGGCCGGCAAAGCGCTGTTGCTGAGCAAAATAGCCCTGCTCCTGTCCGGTTTGATGATGCTCAAGAAACTGGTGCAGCCGCAGCAGATGAGCGGACACACTACCGAGTTGTCATCGTCTGGCCACCATTACGGCCGCAGCATCGACGGCCACCACGCGGCGTACTCGGGCCAAATTCAGTAGCTCAATTATTATGTGTATTAATATTTTTAAATTATAAATTTATAATTTTACCCACACCTAGAGACGTGATATTCAGTCATTATCGTTATGACTTATTAATGATTATTGTCATTATCGTCAGTGTATTAATTTATTATTTATTTATTTGTTTATTTATTCATCTATTCATCTACAAACTAGCAGATATTATTTTGAATACCGTCATGTCATGCAAATATGTTACACTGTTATACTGTCCATTTATAAATATAACATATGATTCGACTTTACATTACAATATAACACCCCATGACTTGAAGGTTTCATTTTCATTATTTTTTTTACATTTTTTAAAAAAACTGGCAATTATTTTTAATGCTTATTAAAATTTGTGATTTATATCTATGTGCTTAATTAGTAATAAAAATATACGTTAATCCAAATGTATAATGTATTTTGTCATCACTCTTGTAATTAACATAGGTACCAATAATGAAATGTCAGTTTTAATATACAATGCATAACTGAACTACTAAAATAATAATTGTTTAATTAAATTTAAACGTAAATTAAAAAATATGGGTGAGTAGAAACCACAGTACCGATATGCTGCACAGGTTTCGAGGGGATCACTGTAATGGATGTGTTTAATTTGAATTTAATGATATAAAATCATTGTATACAACGATAAAATCGATAGTGATTGTATTATCATTTGTTAGCCTACCTGGCTAAATATATTTTATGATATTATTGCTATTAAAGTAATTTATTTTACTATTAGACATTAGTAATACAGTAGGTTGAATTATTTTACACTACATAATGTAACTCATTTTTTTTTACATTTAGTCTACTTTACATTTTGATGAAACTTTAACTATTCCACGGTAACCCAACCAAACAATAATTGCTGTCAGTAAAAGTAAAAACAATGTGACATCAAACAAAAAATACTGTGCAGTGTTAAGTCCTATAGAACCAGCTTTTAGGTATTGAGCTCCATCGTTCCGAATGACGTACTCTATCCAGTATATTGCTCGATCTAAAGGTTTCATCGATTGATCTCTGTACATCCGACTCTGGATCATTGCCTTATCTTTAAACCTGTTGAACGAAGTAGAAAAATTGAATACAATATATTTTATATGACCGTGGAGTATTGTTAAAAAGATAAAACAATTTCATTAATAAATCATCTTCAGACAAAATTAATCAAAAATTAATTATCAATGTATGATATTATAACTAGTGTGTGTTCTATACTCTATATAATCTACATACGCTGGATTTGTTATCACTTCTTCAACTGCATTTCCAAATGATTCTTCTGTTAGTTGATCAAAAGTTATCAGCTTTCCATAGCCAATTTTCTCTACCAGTCTCATATTCGAAAATTGATCACCAAAAAATGGTATGCCAATCACCGGTTTTGCATTGTACACAGCTTCCTCGATACTGTGCAAACCCCCATGAGTAATAAAAAGTTTCACGTTTGGATGAGCTGTATACATACAGTTATAAAATATTTTTATGTTTTTAAAAATGTTCTCAATTAAATTCAAATAATGAATTACTTACCTAAAATATCGTTCTGAGGCAACCACGATCCGACCTTTACATTTTGGGGCAATTTCATACTTCTATCTGGCACCCATTTTATAATTACTTTTTGTTTTAAACGACTGAAGACATTGAGAAAACTATTCAATTTTTCTTTAGGTAAACTCGATAAATTTACGATTGAACCAAAAGAAAAAAATATGACTCCGTTTTAAGCTGAATCAATATATTCTTGTAAATCCTAAAAACAACATTTTTGAATTCGTAGTACAATACTCGTAAATAGGATTTCTGAAGACAGTTATTAATAATTATTATTGATATTTAATTTAACCTTTAGCATTAGCTCATTTCAATATTATTACTATTTCAATTTGAATGTTTAAAAGCTGAATCCCTCAGCTCAAATCCATTAACATTTCGACTAATTAATTTCCATTAAAATATAGCCACCCTAACTAAAAACACTTACTCAGTTGTACATTAAGAATCGGGCACCCTAAAAGTATACCCATAAATGGCAAATAATAAAAAATTGGTTTTAAAAATTAGCAATATTAATAATTTTTATATTTTATATTGTTAATTATAATAAATTAGGAGGCCAAGTTTCAATAACTTTCATCGTGCGCGTTAGAGTGAGTTGAATACTTCAATAAGTACAGTAATAGTCTGACATTTGAAATGCATGTATTTTAAGATGATCATTCCTAATATTAGGACTCACTTTGGGTAACGATTTAGGTTCTTTAATATGCATTCCTCCTACTTCGACGACGCCCTGTAAATACGGTCGACACACTCCGGTCACATGGTGAGCGTTCATCAGCGTTAGCGACACGTTATTCAACATCTGCTCGAGCGTCGGCCTCGACTCCCAACCTACATAGGCCAAGTGCTTACTCATTACCGACTTCATCATCGGTATGTACAGGTAGTCCTCCACGACCATTTCTATAAGTCCGGTGATGGTGTTCTTCAAACGCTCCGTGAAACTCATCTCGTCTGTGACGCCTATGCAGCAATCCGGCACATACGAAAATGTCGCAGGTAAATGCAGCCATTTGCTGGCGCTGACCCAGACCATTGCCGGTGACAAGTTGACGACAGGAGCGTTGAACTTATGACCGATGGACACGGTGTATTCCTGCAGGAACGTTTCGACCATGACCAAATCGAAAGAGTTGTCCTCCGACCGCACGAAGTCGATCATATTCGGGTGCTCCATTTGGGCCGACAAGAGACGGCCGAAAAACCATCTGTAAGTCAGTGCCGTCACAAAATTTATGTCGATCACCCGCATCACGTCAATGTCTGCAACAGTGCAGGGTGGGTAAAGTATGAAAAATAACAAACATGATACGATCATCACGTAAACGATTGTCGCAATGTCACGCTCTAAAGTTCCGAGGAAATTCTAACCCTGGTAACTCACACCTGTTGCGTATAATAGGTTTGAAAAGTATTTCGTCATCATGGCGTATAATAGATATATAGCATGTGTGAATTTTATACTATGATAAATCGATGTAGGTATTTGAAAAACGATTCTCGGCGAAGGAGACGGACTATTTAAACACAAATGCCTATCAAAAAAAAATAAATACTTACTGATAATTTCATTTTTAAATTACTATAAGTAAATAGTACGATTTTTGAATACACTAGCTTGTATTAGGTGTACATTTTCATACCCATAGAGTATATTTTCAACAATCATTTTTTTTTTTAACAAAACATAGGTACCTACCCAAATTTTGTCCATCTTACGGTTAGTAAACAAATAAGTAATAATACTAAGTACGAGTGTGGTTTATATAATTATATATATATTAATAACTAATAAGACATAAATTATATTTAAAAATATATGCTGATGCACGTCTCCTTCGTTAATAATCGTTTTCTCGTGTAGGTACAAACATTTATTGTTGAATTCAAATTGAATGTATCCATTACGTACTTGAGCTATAGTTAATTCTGACAGATGACCTTCTCTCGACAACTACTTCAGTCAAATCTCGTTAACCTTGTCCAGCCCATTGAATTGTTTTTAAGTTGTAATTGAAGTATATAACTCGAAAAATACCTACATAAGTCGAATTTATTTTTATTCCCTGAAGCTCCAAAATATCAAGATTCGAGAGTATATTACTAATATAAATTAAAAGTTATATTTCCTCGAGTTTATTATTTTTTTTGTGATCAAACTTTGTGTACAAAGTTCCTACAAACGTGATGCTCATAGATGAAAAACGGTACCAGAAACCATTTACCTACCACCCTTAAATAGTATTGACGATACTTCGATATGAGCACATAATTTATTTTCTGGTCAGTTCACATCTATAACGCAAACAAAAGTACACATCGTCGTGATACAATAAGACACTCCTACAGTGAAGCGACTACCGAGGGTGCTGAGAGGGGGGGGGCTTAAGCATTCGTTGTAACTTTATTTCAAACATCAATAATTTGAATTATCTTATTTTATTATTAAGAATTCATTATTATAATTTTTTCACTTATCTTGCATTCTGACTATATAATAATCATAAATTGCAAAATATCAATTTATAGTTTTAGTAATTGTTTTAAAATATTTGTCCGGAGTTATAGACATACTCGATACATTACTACAATCCAAATCGGCTACATTAGAGAAGGCCGAAATTATATTATTAATAGTATCACTGAGTAATTTCAAATTATGAAAACAGAATTATGGAAATAATTTTATAATGATGGTTTGAAAATTCCATATTATTATACGTTTACAATCCAAGTTAGTAAGATTTTTAAAGAGTCAAAACAAAAAAGAGCTCAACCAAAAATTCGATAAATTTTCATTTGGAGACCACTGCCATACCCAACTGATGAGTAATGACACTGTTCTTGAAGAAATATCTAACAAATGACATTTGCTACAACCGATAGGAAATTATTTTTGACAATTTAAATTTTGCTATAATAATGAAAAAAAAAATGTTTAGTTTTTTTAATAATGGTATTGTGATCAACGGTATAATCTCAATATTGATAATATAAGTGTTATTGGGGGGCGTGGGGGGGGCAGATTCCCACACGGCTATGTGAGCTATTCATAATCGTAGCGCCCCCAAGGTTTGAACTCACCACTGCACTCCTCCGCAGAATGTAAAACGACAAAGATATCTCATGATAATATTCAGCAGACATCGTTATACTCACCGGGAAGACCTTGCTGGGGGGTCACGTTCACGTCAGTGTAATTCGGGACTCGTCGGTTGGCCAGCGGGAACGAGCTGACCACGGTGACGTTGTGGCCCCGGTTTGCCAACTCCTCGAACATAGGTTGGAACCCTCCGAAGTGGCTTTTCAGAGGCATGGGCATGAACACCAATATGTTCGCGGCGATCGCGGCCGCGGGCAGCAGCAACAGCAGCAACAGCGGCAGTAGCCGCGACAGGGCAGCGAGCATGACGAAATTAATTTATATTTTTATGGGTGTTTCGTGTACTGGTAGGTACTGTTATAGGTATTTAATTTGTATTTTTATTTTAGATTCGCATATTGTTGTCGCGACGGCGAGTATCCGTAGAATCTTTGTCCGCTCGACGTCGATGTCCAACTGAGGCACAAGACTCACAAGATCGGAGGAGTATAATAATAGTGATGAATAATAACAGTGTGCGCGATGATGGGTAGTGGGTACGTCGACTCAGCAGGCGTTGGTAATAATATTTTGCTATTTTTCGTTTCGGCCGGAGTGGAACATTAGCTTTGTGATGACGTGTAATATATCGTTCGGTTTCTTGTTATACGCAGGCGATGGGCGTCGTTAAAGATAATAATGAGACTAGGTATATACCTAAATAACTACTTGCACGAGTATTATATTATTTAAGTACAAATTGGCTTGCGCGGACACACGGCCTTCTTTACAGCAGCTGTACTCCTGACCTTCGGCCGTCACCGTGACATACGTTGTACATACTTGTGCATACTTATTTATATTATTATTATTGTTATTTTGTTTTAATATTATTTATTGCCTATTAGTCGTCTACACAGGCGCACTGCAGTTGGGAAATCCCGATTTCAGAACCTACTTCGTCATCAATCATCACCATCGTCTACATATGTCCATATTGCAATAGCTTATAACTTTGAAGAAACTTCATTGTGACTTAACAGTTAATAGATACATAGATAAAATCTCGATTTAAATCGGAAGTCATGACAAAATAGGATAGGCATCAATGTGATGTAAGTCATAAGTCACAAGTAGTTCAAACTGTAACTAAAAAAATCTAAAAAAAATATATAGTCACAGTTTTTGTATGCAACCATACTAAGTTTAAATTTAGACAACATAAGATATTTGACAAAGAATAACGATTTTAGTTATTTTGTTGTATGTAATTAAAATATATTATTCGTGGTACCTTCTATAAACATTAAACGTACATTAATATTTGTTATCTATATCTATAAATCTAAAAGAACAAGTCCTGACTGACTGACTGATTCACCGTCGCCGTGCCGAAACCGCCGAAGCTGTGAGTATGAAATTTGGTCAATAGTTTAATTTTATGATAGACCCATTAATAAAGAATTTTCTGAAATTCGCAACTATTACTGCGACACACCTGTGTAACGTATATAGGTACTATGTATAGGATTTCGCACACAAAATTGCACACGGACGAATCCAGATTATGCAATTAGTATTTTATAATAATGGAACTAAGACAGAACTAAGACTTGAAATTTTCATAGTACCTTCGTACCACTCTGCAAGGGTTTTACTAAGAAAGTATTTTCCAAAACTCGAATTTTAAAGATTTGCTCGCTCAGATATTTTGAGATTCACGATAGACATCATAAGATTTTTTTACATTCAAATGGTTGCGATTTGTCGCCCACGACTCAAGAGTCACAGACAGATGAAGTAAACGCATACTTACACTAAATTAACGTGTATTTGGTCTCAAATAAAGAAACTATACATTACCTAAAAATAAAGCAAATACTAAAGTTTATCATTTTGTAATGCGTTTGGTGTCTATGGGCACAAAAATAAACCAACCGATTTTGACGAAAATTTTAGAGAGTACACTAAAATTGAAATACGTAGATATAATGCCGTGTTATATTCGTTTATTTTTTCCAGGTCAAAGGTCTGTTATACACATCTTGTATATTGTAAACAATGATATGCAATTTTATCAGCATAAAAACAATTTAACCTGCTGTATTACTTGAAAATCAATATCGTATAATATATTTTGTAATAAACTGATATTATTGAATTCAAATTTAAAGCATCCATTACAGTATCAAACATGACATCTTATGTAGTGGTATCCACTTGCTCAACCTTTTTTTTAGACTTAAATTCCATGATGAGTTAAAAAATAGGTAGGTATGATAATATAAATATTGGTGTTTATAAGTTTGCGGGAACGTTTATTAGTCTTCATTGGATACTTTATTTTGCTAAGTTTCATAAAAGACGATTAAATACAATAGATTTTTAGATTAAAAAAATAGTTACATTTATGTTTTTAGAAATAACCTGATAATTTAGTACACTGTATTACACTGTGTACCTAAACTATACCTAGACATGAGACCATCTTCATGAAAGTTTGGATTTTACTCAAAACAGCTACTCCTCCTCGCATGTAATAATATTATTTTCAAGAAACGTAACTGACAAACCCAAAAAGTATTTTTTTCAATTTAAAATAATGCTTCAACTATTTCAACATCGATAATTAGCCTATAGTGTGTTATACAAACTAAATGAACTTATACAATATTAAAGAAAAAAGAAAAATGAAAACAGAACATTATGTTATATACAGGTGTACCAACATTTTTTTATCTAAACCATACAGCAATTAGTTTCAAAAAATTGAAAATGTGATGTAGGATGCGAATTTGGGGCAGTTGATAATTACGTGCTCGATTGTAAGAAGAGTTTGTGCCTGAGTTCCTTAGTGATCAAGGAAGCGTGGGCATGGTGATTTTATTTACCTAAATTATAAATTTAATTTGGTCGACAAAATAGTAGTTCAAAAATGAATGATAATAGCAGAATATGCACAATAACTTCTGAGTCGATTATTTTAGTAAATTATGTTTTTAACTCCATTAAGTTTTATAATTGTTTTTCAGTCCAAGTTGACATTAATATGTATTTACATCGATCATGTTTAAAATTAAGTTAACGAATTAGCATTAACTTCACTTCAATCCGTCTAATTTTCAAGTACCTAGCTTATTTAATATTATTTAATTATAATTTATAAAGTAATTAGCTGTGCACATTTACAACTATTATATATTTTGATCACAGGTATTAATTTTAACACTAGCATTATATTTACGTTTACTATCGTTGAACATTTAAATTTAACTTCAGATCTAAACATAAATTTACTTTTTGCCATGGTTAAAACTTAAAACTGCCACTTAACAATAAAAATTAATTCTAATCAGTAAATGAAGTAATGATTACCTAACGTATGAAAAACTAATGTATTTTTTAATTTCAATTATTATCATTCAACCAAACAGAAGGTTGCACAATATTAAAACGGATAATTGAACTAGAATTTATTGTTACATAAATATTTTAAAAGTTAAATTATTTTAAGAACGACGCAGCTCTCTAGCCTTTATGGGATTTTGATATAGGCGATTTAAATGGCAGTAGGAAACTTGGTTTCGATTTTTCGTGGTGATAGGTCATAACTGGCCAATATTGTGGCAACTAATTGTCACTACTTATAACTCACATGTCAGAGAGTTTTGTACAAATTATTGGATCCTTCAATCTTTGATATATCACGATACTCAAATATAGATGTACATGGTACAAGTCAATAATAACATGAAAGTTTCAATGTAACTAAACTGTACAATTTGTAAATTATTAAATCACTACAATAGTTATCAAAGCTGTAAGAATTTGACTCAAAAAAAATGATTACTTCCCATAGTCATAGTCATAAACATTAATTGTATTATCGTTATAAAAATTTCTACATGATTTCGTTAGCACATAAATCGTAATATTATCTTGTAATTAATCAGTAGACTCAATTAATTCGATTTCAGTATCATGACTAGCAGCTTATAAAATATTTATATATTTTTTAAATATTATATTGTGTTGGGTATTATGTTAAATAATAAAACAAAATGGAATAAATTGGTACCGTAAGTATTGGTTTGGTTAGTTCGTCTAATATATAGATAAGAAAATATGAATTATATTAGAAAATTAATCATATTTATTATTTTGTTTACATTACAAAAAGAATGATTTTATCAATCGAACATGACCACTTTACAACTAATATTATATTACACATTGACGTTAAACAAAAACGTATCCATCTCTATAAATTATAATGTATAGTTATTTTGTATTAATATTAATAATAATACAACTACAATTATCACAGTTATTGAAAAATGAAAATATATTTAGTTCAGATTTCACTAAATAAAATGTCGTAGAAGAAATGCACACTTTCGGGGAGTAATCGTAAGCATAAGTTAAAATATGTATATTAAAAATTTTATATTATGCACCATATTGGTATTATGAAGGACATGTTAAATCATTTCTACTTCACTTTAATAATAAATCGTTACAGTTCTTAATACTAATAAATTAAGATAAATTCTGAACAATGTCAGACGCGTTATTCAAAGTAACTACCAAAACAAAAAGTTCTTTGGATGGTCGATAAATCTGTTAACAAAAATATTAGCCTACGAGTTTATAAAAAAAGACAATTTATTTTATGTGCAAATCGTAAAAATAATTGTAGAGCAAAATAAACATAATTTGAATTATAAAAATAATATATTCCAAAACAACAACTGTTTGTGCCGATTAAATTTTATAAGGTCTATTTAAAATAACATTTTGAATATATACTATACTCATCAGTGGGGCTAGGATTTTATAGAATTTTTTTAATCTCAAAGAAATAACATTCAAAGTACATAATAAAATACATTTTAAATGATGGGTTTTAAAAATTTGTAAATTTCATTTTGTGTTCTTTTGAATTTTCCTAACTTTTTTTAAGCTTTAATGGTATTTTTTTACAGTTTTATTAAAGGTTGGTAAACTGTATTGTTTTTGTTATTTATTTACATACATTAAAAATGTTTTTTTTAAATATTTTACTAGGTGGATTTCAGACTCGCTTTCGAAATTCATCAACCAATCAAAATATATACTTTAAACTTGAATTTGTTAATTTTTAGCTAGGTACTAAGTTTTGTATATTGTGTAAATTAAGAACTAAAAAATTCATTCCATTTTTTTCCGGTCATTCTAAAAGGTTGATTTTTATTGTAAGGGACTTGGTAAGCCGTCTATTGGGTCGTCGTATTTTTTTCTGGCCATTAAAACCCTATAGCCTTGCCCATCAGTCATAGCTCAATACCTATCCGTTCATACATAATTTTTCAAGTACCTAAATAAAGCCCAATAATTTAATAAGTAGTATAGTTATATAACGATAATAATTTGTATATGATTTATTATTATTCAAGGTGATCAATCAGTACATGATGATTCAAGCGTGTATCGATTTTCAAAACACCATGCGATTACGTGCATTTCGAAAACATGTACCTGCCACCAACGGTTCATGATATAGGACTAAGGAGGTAGGCAAAGACGTGATGGATAATTTAAAATTTTTATTTAATACTAGTCCATATAATAATGTTTAAACGAAAGATTATTGGCGGTCGTGTCTTGTCATATGTTCATAAGATACACACAGTTTTGTATATTTTATAATTATTTACTTAATAAATTGAGTCAATGGTCTTCTGGATTGTTGGCCATCGACAAAATGGCGTTCGAACCCCACTAAGTCCCACCCGCCCCGCACATCGAACAAGCTCTCGGGGCGGGGCGAGGAGGCAAATAAACGAGTCGAAAAAACATAAACGTTTTGCTTTTTGAAGGCTTCAAACAGTTATTGGTTTGAACGACAATACAGGCGATATTATATTATGTTACGTATACATTATAAACCTAATAATAATAATTATGGATAAATTATAATATAAATCACGAAAAAAAGAATAGAAAAGTTAATAAGGTTAGAGCTGTTAGTTGTGTGACGGCTGACGGGCGGGCGAGGCGCTCGTTGTTTAGACGTCCATCATCGCGCCGCGCGCGATGGCCACGATCAACAGCACGGCCACTGTGGCCACGGTGTGCGGCCCCAAAGTGTGGCCGCCGGAGTTGGTCTCCAGAAGCGTGTACTTGAGCTCCTCGCGGATTTCCTCGGTGTCCACACGCATGTGGTCGGTGCCGTCGGCGTTCCTGGCGCCACCCTTGGGCCTCATGTCCAGCGAGTTCGAATTGGTCTGGTTCCGTTCGTCCGCGGTCGTGTCGATTTCCAATTTCACTGCGAAAAGGACGGAGAAAGTGTTACTATAGTAAACATGGTTGGCAATAATGCATTTCAAGTGTCTGAGGGTTAAAACTCTAGAAAGAACTCCATTCGTCTGGTGCAATTGCATTTTTATACTTTCAAAGACCAACACTATTTATTCGATCTGCATAAAATATAGTGTTCGTCTTTCGGACGACTATTTCAAGACAACTTTATCCAATCGTTAGTCGTTAAGAATTTTTTAGTTTTTAAAAACTCATTTTTCTGCCGGCACTTAAAGTTAAAGCGATTTTCTGTCTTTGCTAAACGTACCATTGATCTAATGAAGCAGAAAGTATTCTTAAAATATATTTGAATTTGTCATCAAGACTACTTGAGATTGACTCTCCCACATTTTCGATACTATTCCCCAAATTCCTAAGAATAGCGTATTAAAAAATAGTAATTAAAACATTGTCATATTTCAATTTTTCGAAAAACTATAGTCAAAAATGTTGGAAACTCGATCTCAAATAGACTTTACGTCAAATTCAAATCTGTTTTCAGAATTCTTAGGACTTCGCTATATCAATCAGTACATTTAGCAAAGATC
Source organism: Myzus persicae (assembly GCF_001856785.1). Taxonomy (NCBI): domain Eukaryota; kingdom Metazoa; phylum Arthropoda; class Insecta; order Hemiptera; family Aphididae; genus Myzus; species Myzus persicae. Next base: position 179,090 of record NW_019102110.1, on the reverse strand, counting down.
AAGTTTAAAATCCTATGTCGCACGTGTGTTCGACAAAGACAGAAAATCGCCGAGTTCAATCGTCCAAACATGAACAAATAGGTTTCCTCTTTCAAATAAAAATAATGATTTTTACTATTTTTTGTAAGGTTCGATGGTTCTTGGCCTGTCGAAAAAATTAATAAGCCATAAAATAAATTATCGAAATGATTTGTATGCAATATGCCAATAACTTATCAATGAATTCAAATCTAACACATACACCTATATATTATAATGACTTACTCGATAAAGAGAATGGTCGACACCTATAGAAATTGCAGGATGGTTATTACTTTTCCTATTTTTTATCTCATTTATATTTACTTTAATATGTTCTGTTTGTATAACAACATTTCCTATTATTTGCTGTAATCGTAATTATTATTGGCATTTTAGTCGTTTAACGCTACCGCAAACGCGTTGCTAAGGGGCGATATATAGGCAACTACATCGACCGACATGCAAGCATATTATGTAGTATAAACATAAAAAATTTAGTTATACCGTATACCTATATCGGTGTACCAGCTATTAACCCACAAGAGAACTATAGAGAAATTATAACATTCTTAAATATTAAAATTTTTTTAATGCTGTCTGATATCAGGTATGATAAATTGAATTAATGATATACCAACTATGTGAATAAATGTTAAATATTAATTATTATTAAATAAAGTTAATTATATACAACTTTATGTGTGGTACTTAACAATAAAATATTCACCCCGACTAATTACTGGGATTGTTATCCAACATAAATACGTTGTTTTTACCTTTTTCTTTGGCCATTTCGCTCTTGTAATCCACTTTGATGAAAGTGGTCATGGACACTTCAAACACCTTATTCGGGTCAGGTGGAATACCACTGATTTCTCGCCTCTTCCTTCCGAAACCAACTTTACCGTTGCTACAATCCACCTAAAACCAACGTTTTATATAATATATTTACTAGATAAATTGAGTAGTGTAAGAGTTATCTTATATATTTTATAATTTTTTACTAATTAACTTCTATAATGTTATTACCTATTAAGAATTATAATTTTTTAAAAAATACATCTAATCAATTTGACTGACAAACAGCGGACTAAGGCTGAAATAAGTTTTCATAGGTATTATAGTTCAAACTATTAATACAATTCACGCTTTCCTAAAATTTTGGGCCAATCAGTCATTGACTTCAGTGGTTATGTAATGTACCTATTCAGTACCTTATACACTATAAAAAGTAAAAACTCCTAAGATTAAATAAAAATTTTAATTATGTGTGTTTTTAAACAGTAATTTTTTGTATAAGATTATGTTGGTTCTTTCTTTAATCATTTAATTGAATATTTTGTGATGACAAAAATTAATTTTAAAAACGTTTTTTACTTCTTTACAGACGCAGTTGAGTGTAACGTCATTAATTTTCACTGAATTGTGCAGGACAAAAATATAGTTTAATAATATTGGCTGTTCCAGCATTACCTACATAGGTAGGTTTTAAGTTTAGGAATAGCGGTAGAAAGTGGTATCAGTAATCAGATATCAAATAATACAAGAACTGTTAGAATATATGTCAAAATATAATATAAAAGCTTATTAGGTATTATATTTTATATTTTATTTGATCGTAAATTAATGACGTAAAATAATATAGGAGACATGTCCCAATTTAGAGTGGACGTCTAATATAGTTTTAAATACTAACGAGATCAAATCTTATACGATTTGATAAATTACTTTACATTTGTTGTAACTTTGTTTGTGTACCTTATTAAGGACATTAAAGGTATACATATAATGTAATGACAGAGGCGAGTTTTACTGTTTATTCGCACTTCGTTAATCATGATTCGTTTTTAATGAGATATCTGTTTAACAAACTGTGATGTCATTAGTGTTCATAATGAAAGATTAACGAATAATGTAGATTACAATTTTTTATTCGTTCTGAGCGTTACTTTTTTTCAATTTATATCCGTATAGTTAGTACCTACCTATATCATTATTAGAATTTATTTGCGACATGATATACTTCCATTGACGCAATGCGGATGCTTGGGTGGGCAACGCCAGACTGGTCAATATTCAGAAATGTCAAAAAACCAAGAAAACATTATTTTTTACCTACCTACTGTTTTGTCATAAACTTCTATGAATGGAATTAACACCAAGTTTTTATAAGCTCTTTAATATTTAGCTCTAAGAGTTAACAACGAGTAAGTCTTTGATAATTATACAGTGGTCGCATAATTCTTGTTAATCTCGGAAGTGTAATTCTCACATTTTTAAATATTTTTATTCATATTTAGGTCATTTGTGAAAAAAAATTTAAGTATATTTAGTTTGAAATTATAACTTATGAAAATGTCTTCACATTCTTTTTATTTTATTCGACACTTTTTGTAGACAGTAATTTTGTAAATTGCTGTTAGAAATTGAAACATATTAACAATTTTTTCGTTATAAATTTATGAGTTTTTGTCTAAGGATATATTTGAAATTTGAATAATCAAACACCTATACATTTTTTAAATATATTTCTTGTTTTATAGTATTATCTTGAATGATAAAATTACATTTTGTTAAATAAAATAAAACTAAAAAAAGGTTTTATATACGATGAAAATATAAATTATCTTTTTAGAATGTTGAATTGTTGAGTGCTACTGCGCTGGGTAGCTACTCCCTTCAAGCATTCTACGCCAATAATATCCAACACACATATGCTTATTGTAAAAAATGTCACTGATTATATATATTCTGAAAATGTTAAAAAATGTAAAAAAAAAAATAAAAAATATATTTAGAATAATATTTTCTTAATATCTGAACAAATATGTAGTTAAAAGTGCACATCATTATTTTTATAGAAGTATACAAATAGTCGCACAATATTAAAGTCATCGTCATTCGTCTACAGTAGTGTTCATTAAAACAACACGCGTCATATAATATAATTATGTATATAAAATTGTAGTTAACAGTGTGTATACGTAATACACATTAACGGAGTGTAATGTAAGTGGTACTAACCCCTCTGCACTTGTCCAAACAGACGTTAACGGTGCCTTTGAACTGCACGTACGTTGACTCGGGGAACTTGAACGCCCTGAATTTAGCGGTCAAAAAATCACCGTCCACCGTATTAAAGTTTTCGAACAAATATGGATCCACCGAACAGCTGTTGGTAAAAAACAATATATGCATATTACGTACAAATAAATTGAAATAATATGTTGATCGATCGAACAAGCGCCGTTCTTTGTATAAACTATAATTGTATTGAACTATTATACTCCCACGTCTAGTAAGACAATGTGTAACATCAAAATTTAGTTTAATTTCATTAAAATTATTAAACTTGTGTTTACCTTCTAAAAACACTATTATTATAAACACAATTCTCACATCTCTGTAAGTGCGATTTCACAATAAAAATTCAGAGGTTGATCTGTACCTGTTCGTATATCCTATGGTAGTATGCTTATTTTCCATAAATACATGATAACTTACCCGTTGAATATGATGGTTTCCTCTTGCGCTTTGGTGTCCGTCACTTGCATGTAGCTCACCAGCAGCCCATAGATCGGAGCACTGTCTTTGTCCAAGTATATTTCCATTTGCAAAGGCGTGCCTGGGTTGACGTTGAGTTCGCCGTTAACGATACTACCACCCTGTCTCACGCCCACCTTAAGCATGGGAACCGGCGCGTTTTCCGTCAACGAAGTGGTGATCTCCAAGTCCCTGTAATAAAGTCAAATCTTGGTCATAAAGCATATTGTACAGTGTACGCAGTATCCGATGAATTCATCCCTCGAGGAACGTCGATCACCGGTTGTTATAATGAATAATTAATAATGTATAAGTACAAAGACTATCTGTTATAATTATATAGTCTGGGTTTTGAATGTATTGTTAATAATTTACATACGTAATATTTAACGAACAAAAAACTTTGACTAATTAACACTGGAAGATAAAATTAAAAACAATTATAATAAATTATATTCTGTTAGCCTTTGAAATAAAATTTATATATACAAAAAATTTATTTTCAAACTTAAATTTTGCATCTGGTTTCACAATAACCTAAAAAAACTAATTTGTATGCTTGTATAAAAGTGGTTAAAAAAATTTTACTTGTCTTTTTTTTACTAAGTTTGGCAAAAAAGTGATGTTGGCACTTTTAGACCCAAGCCATGCTATATAATATTATGTTGTGTTTATTATTATGTATAGGTATTGACTATTGCCTAATGGTGATTGGTATTTGGTATATAAATAATAGTTAATAATTCATATTCATTACTTATAGGTACTTTAGTAATTCAGGATCTACTAATTATCAGTAGGTATAGAATAAAGTGTGGTCTTATTCCCACATAAATATTGTGTCATAAATCGTACATTTATTATTTGAGATGCTATATATATATCTGCAGTCTCGGAGTATTACGAAACAATGCCACAATTATTGTCTATAATGCTAAGTTTAAAAGATTTTATGTATAATATATGTATATAAATACAGTCATATATTAAGTGAGTGTATATAATATATAATAATAGCTAAACAGATATATATTTATACAATAGTATATACTATTATAAATCAATAGCAATAATTTCCGTAACAATAGGTACCGCAATACAAGTTAAGAAACATATTTAAGCACAGTATCTAATTTTTCTAAAAAAAGTTTGACAACTTAAAAGTTAAAGGCTTCAAAGTATATTGTATATAACTTTCTTTCTTAATAGTAATGATGATTGTCTACAATAATTCAAGTAATTAAAAATTTGAAGTCATAATAATATTATAATAACTACAATTTACAATAAAATACCAAAATGACAAAATTATGTTTAGCCGATATAGATAAACATAATCTGTTTTGTTCAAATTACTGTGCCGCAAACTGGATCGTTTTTTTCACAATTTTCTGCAAGTTCCCAAAACACATTTCGACTACCTACTAAAATACTAGTGTTTCATAAGAGTTTTTAAGAATTATTTTTTATAAGTATCTATATTATAGGTGCATTTACTTTGAAATAGAACATATCTTGTAAATTCAATTGACAATTAATTACCCCCCTCCCCACCACATGGAAACATCGATGGACAGTAATTGTTGCTGCGGTTATGTTATATATAGGTACTTTCATTATATCTTATTCGATCAATAATACATAATATTATTTCGCTCGATGAAATCGAAAACGAGCTGCCGTAGACAACTATACTACTACTTAATATTGCCGGAGGATAAAGATCAAACCGGTATGGTCGACATTGCAGCTTAGACCTATAGTGATTACCTATTGGCAATTACAGTATTACCTACATAATATACTTTGATTTTTACCGCATATCCGATACAATAAGTACAATGATAAAATATATATAAATGTATTATTATTATACTGTTAACGATTCGCAGTGATCAGAGGTGGGCATAATAACGTACGGTGAGCATAAACACAAAGCTCACAAAGACCGTGGATAATTATTTGCCTACGTGCAACTTAGAGGAGAGGACGATGGGGCAATTTGTTATTTATACATTTTTGTTTTGTACATTAATATTTTGTTCATACGTGAAGAACTATTGAATATTGAATAATGCACCTATATTATAATAATAATATTATATTATATTGTTGTGCACCATTATTTTTATAAATTATAATTCTGTCTATTGTAAATTATAATGTACATATTTTGAAAATTCAAAAATTTACCTCCCCGATCAAGGCCTGTCTAGGGATGCCTCTATTTCCCTATATTTATCAATCGGCAAATAGTGCTAACCGTAATAACAACCTTGTACCCGATAAAGCAACAGTTATAAATATGTATTCAAATAATATAAAAAAGTAAGAAAATAATTTGACGTTGAAAAAATAAATAAACATTAATATGGTTAAACACATATTCACACATTATACCATAGTCCACAGTCCCTATGGACTATTTTATTATTATCAACAAAAACAAATCAACAACTTTTATGCGTTAATTGTACATTAAGTATAAACTTACTACACATTCATAATCTTTTTCAAAACTTATTACTGGATGATCCCAAAAGTGCCATGTATCTTTTTACCCTCTTCTTATTTCTTACCACCCACGATGATTACAAATAAGGATATAAATAATAGTTTTCATAATTTTCCGAATACCTCACCTGCTCGCCTCGCCACCTAACCCACCATGGGTAAAGCCACATTATACGCTTCGAGAATAATAATATAATAATATGCTCGATTGACTATCCGATGTCTATACTCTACACAATATACCTATTAATGTAATAATAGATATAAACAAATAAATTACACACGTCAGCGGGCACGTGCGATCATGTGGTAAGTCAAAGAAAGTGTATCGTTTAAATATAGTATTGCCTTATTATTGTTGTATAAAGTATAAACTGTAGTTGCATCCCACCACGATTATGATATAGAACCAACTGTGCATTTCGACAATTATTTCGAAACTGGACCACATTTTATACCGCAAACGGCTTGGAAGGCTATGTATATATTATGTGTGTATAGGTATTAATATATAAGTTATAGTCGTTGTAGGTACCTAAATAGTATACTAATATGCCTGTAGACTATTATGTATTCGCGATGTTGTGTCGAATCGGTTGGGTTAGGTTCGATCATGTTTTAAGTAACGTAACGTAAACAAGCCGTAAAAAACAACAACAAAAAAAAACGGTGTGATATGATATTATTTTTCTTAAATTCGTTTCGAAGACGAATATAATAGATCTTCAATTGTGGGGATATTGTTTTTATATTATTTGTGAAATTTCAGCACAATCATAATTTTACTGTAATACAACTGATAAAAGGTAAAGCGTATGATGTGACAATGATGTGTATTGATACTTTAAGGTATACTAAATATCAACAGTGCTATTATTTAAAACTAAGTTCCTACTGGGTTTTTCGTATGGTATTTTCGACAAAATAATTCTTTCTAAAATTACAGTCTTATTAATAAATATTTACAAAATAAAATGGCTTTTTTTTAGTGTTCACTATTTTTATTAGTTGGTAGTCAAAAAATATTTTGCATTACCAAGGGACGATTTGCATTAAAACCACGAGCTAAAACAGCAAATTGTATTCGTATCGATAGCTGATCATAGTAATGTATATAAAGATGTATAAATAGTATGTATAAGATATCTGTATACAAGCAATAATTAATAAATAATGTACATATTGGAAATATTTTTGGTTCAGCTGTTAAAAAAATGTAAAATTATTAATAACTAATAAGTATAATATACGTATTTAATAGCTACTACGCTATAAATTGGGTTCAGAATTTCATTGGGGTAACCAATGTTGTAAATATTTGATTTTGGATAAACGATGCTGAGTGGGGAGTGGGGACCAAGTAGTGTGCAAACGGCTCATTCCCCATATAAAAAATTAGGTAAGCCTCATAGCCTATAGTTTAGGTATATTATTTAAAATTTACCTACTCGAGTTATCTTTTATTGATCAAAAATTGTTGGCATCATTTTTTAAAATGTTTAAAACAAATTTCAGATAATATTACCTGATGTGAAAAAAAAATGTTTGATTTAATGAAATAAATTATAGTAAGCAGTATATTATGCTATTGTTTTGCAAAAAATTTAGTCGATCGCCCTTCGGCCATCATCAAGTTATCGTTATAATATTGTTATTACTCTATTCAATAATTTATGTTACAATATGCTCTTTACCTGCAATAGAATTATAGTGTACGTCATAATACACTTTTATTATCACATACATTCTGCAATCCAATTATTAGATGGATAATTGTTCTTAAATTAATCATAATTATATGTTTGTAAGCATAATCTTATCTGGGGAGCTTTCAAATTTGTCAATAATATGTGGATTAGATACATCCGAATCCTAAACTTATACGCGCACTACGCTTACAGCAATTAACTTACTCTGGTTCTTGGAATCCGGCAGGTAGCACATTCCTCTTGGCTACTGTGTGATTTTTGTTTCCGGAAAACCAGCACTTCACATTTACAAAAGATTTGTGCTCGTAGTTTTTACCACCGTCTTTCTCTATGACTATCTGATGATAGTACGTGACTGTACCCTAAAAATTCATAAGTTTCCATGTAGAATTTTCGAAAAACTAAAGAAATGTTCCAAACCCTTACGGTTCCTTGATTGGTCACTTTGGTCAGTCCGCATTTGAACACGTCTTGCAGAGACAGTTTGAATTGGATGAGGTTTTTTTCGAAAACCGGTTGGCAAGCCAGCTCTGATTGAAATTAAAAAAAAAAAAATTGAAGAATGAAGTTAAAAAAATTGTGTAAAAATAAATATTATATAAACTGCATTTTCACATTTTCTAAACAAAAAAAACTACGGCTAGCCGCAACAGACACAGAGCAAATAATATTAGTTTTCGATCTTCTTAAAGAACGTTTATTTGTTTTTAACTTTACTATTGCACTATAATTGCAATTCGTCATATTTAATGACTTGCCGTGCATCTACCGCATGTTCCATATTGTATTAATATACATGCAAAATGCTATTTATCAATAAGATAATATTTAAATATGAAAATGTATCTTTAATGGTCTGTAAGACATAATATCATAATCATATTCATTAGAGTAGGTCAAAATAAATTTAATAAAACAATGGATGTGTCACTAGGTAGGTACTAAATATATACATGAATATTGTTATTAATAAAAGCCTCGGCATCATCTGAATCATTGACTGATATTTTTTTACATAGGTACCATACATGATTAACATTTTTTTTTTTTACTTAATTAAATATTGTACATCAAATTATGAGCTATGGTACCTAAAATCAACTCAACTTCAATTTTTACTCATAATTAATAAATTGACAATAATACATATTAATAACACAATAATACATATTATATATTACCTGGATAAAATTTCATTTGGTTCAAATAAATGCTTTTAATGTCATCGGTTTTCATAACATCGACTGTCATGTAATCATTGTCACAATTCACTTTGTATTGAACTGGAAAAAAAAATCAAATGTTTTTATTAGTTTTTATAAACCTATTTTCACGAATAAAAAAAATCATGTTAAACAACTTTTTATTAGTGAAAAAAAATTATAGATAAATATATTTAGGATAATATAAATGAGTCAATCCTACAAAATCACAAAATGTATGTTTTATTTTAAATTGGACAATGGACATATGCTCATACTCAACTTTAAAAATAGACGCTTGTGACCACATGGACAGAACTAGTACACCGTCATGTGTTGTCTATTTGTCATACAAACGTATAACATAGCAAATTTGTATTACACAGTTCCAAATGTAGTAATGCTTACGGTTAAGGTTAATTTATATATTATCAAACTTAAATGTAAACGTTAACAGCTAACAGTGTTTTCTAATGGGTTTTTACAATATTTTATATTTCATATTTTTGATATTACAATATAACAATTCTCAGAACCCGCTTAAAAATCATAATATTATCATGACACGAGATAAAACGATTAATGTTTTTAAGTTTGACTGTTTGAGTTTGATAAAAGGTCAATCCACTCTAATATTAAATCTTATTAAATTATACTCAGAATAGACTTGTTTAACACAAATTTAGTACGTCGTGAGTGTGTAACTTTATAAGACGGAGGCAACACATACAGTTGTGATTTTTTTATTTAACGATCCTATTAAATATTCAATTGTACCTACAATATTTTATAGCGCTTTTGAACTCAAGTCGTTAATTATTTTTTTATTGAAACATTGGATGCCGATTATTATTAGATTATAATATCGATTATTGATATAATATTTACATAGTTGATTTTTATATATTATTTAAATGTATACAGTTTTTGATTAAATTAAATTAACTATTATTTTACCATTTTGGTAAAAATAATAATAAAATATAAGCATTTCAAAATATGTGAGAAACAACTAGTTTTTTATTATAATTCACAAGCCTATCAGATATATGAATTTTATTACAAAATTACAATTTATAATAATAATTAATAACAAACTAAGGCCTCTTCAAACCATATAAATTTTTCATCAATACGACATTAGCGAATGTCAAAAATGAAGGTACTTCTAGTGTTTGGATTTAAAAAAATGTAAAGATTTTTGATTTGATATGGAAGTTAACTTTGCATTATTCGGAGCATTTTGTACATTAAATAATTTGTACAGTGTTTAATACAATATTCAATATAAAAATTGATAAAATTTTAAATGTTTACTATCGTCAAAAGTTTATTAAAATTGAAAAAGTGCTCTGACCGTTGCAAAATAATCTGGTTTATGTTTTCAAACACCAATACATATTTTTAGAATGTTTGGACCTTTAGAAGTTTACTCACATTTTTGTCAGACCTATAGCTATTTCAAGTCCATAAATTGATTTTGAATATTTTGATCTAATGACTAGAGGACACGTGCGTGTTGGTGCGTAATACGTATGATGTGGTTGATTGGTGTGGAGTATAATACATCGCACACCATTGATCATTTATTACATACACACAACTACGAGCGTGACCGCAAGGTAGGAAAGAATTGCCTAAACACAACTCCTTCAAAATGACATGTTTGCAGGAGCCTTTGCTAGCAGGAGTTATAACTTTGTACAAGTATTTATTTATAAAATAAATTGAGATAATATATATTATATCTAACATTTTATATCTACCACTATTTATACGATGATTATACTAAGAGTTTTATACATTTATCACAAGATCAGGTTTACGGCATATAATATTGCATAGTACATTCTTTACTGTCGAACAAGTCTTCCGTAGTCGTCGGATAATAATAATAATAATAATAATAATTAAAACATCTTACCTACGAGCTAATTAGATGATATTGTAAAAAAAATCTATTAAAGTGGTTATCAGCTGTTGAATATTGTAATTATTTTTCCAACGACGTATTGGTAACAACGGTATAGTGGTGGTATACGAGACGTGATGTAAAAAAAGCGGCGTGACCGTCGGGAAAACAGTAACGCAACAACAATGGTCTTGGTGGCAATGACGACGACGACGACAACGTCGGCGGCGGTGCGTGCGGGGGTACGTGTCTAGTCTAATAATAATTTTCCGATCGCTTTCCCGGGATTTTTCTGCAAAAAGATTTTGTGCCGTGACCAGGATTCGAACCTGGGTTATTGCGGCCACAACGCAAGGTCCTTACCACTAGACGATCACGGCCGGGTGGTAGACGTCCCCATAACCAGCGTATATAAGCAGCGCGCCGCCGGCGGCAATGTATGTAGCGGAACGATTTTCACGGAGCGTTCGCGATCATGCTGTATAACTAATGAGCGTGCAGGTAGATAATAATAATATATGGTGTAAATTAATAATTGTATAAATTACAATAATAGTAATAATAATAATAATAATAATATTTCCTCTTAAGTCGACGGATAAACATGAAAATAATTAGTAGATTATGTTATAATATTATTACACCGCGAGGGAACCACCCGTTATGCGGAACATAGGTAGGTACCGAAAATAGACGAAAACATTTAACTATTCCAACGTGGATTAGGTGGTTGTTAATGTGAAATCATTTTACCTGAACAATAATATTATTATTATGATAGTTATAAATTAACTTGACGAAGAACAAAGGAAATTCTAAACTAGTACTGCTCGGAATGCGGACACAACGTAATGGCGCCCTTATATTAGTTTTTTATTGCCATCAAATATAACTAAAGCTGAATTCACGGATACGTCGTGTGTCGAGTCGTGTGAGGGCATGGTAACTATAATATGGTTATAACTGGTAACCAATATGGTTTAAAAGTTGGGCTGTAGTAAATTCTTGGTATACTCGGTTACAGCTTGGTATTATTACATAATGATACCAAAAAATTAATATCCAATCACATTGCGATTGATCAACACTACGCGACACACGACGTAGCTGTGAATGCGCCTTTAGAGAAAATATTATACCTTGTTTAATAATTGTTGTATTTTTAACTTACTAATATTTTATGCTAAGAAATATACATTTCATGATAATATATTTTTTGTTTACGTCATCTTTTTCATTATTAATTATCGGTCTTGTCGTGGAATAATAATAATAAATAATAATTAATAATCACACCGGGAAACTGGAATTCAACAAAATCATGGCCAATATAAAATATAAAGTATTCATTATGTCAGTTTTAACTTGTATTAATATTCGTTATTTAAGTACTTAACTCTTAAGTAGGTATTACTGATATTAGGTTACCAATAAATTCACTAAATGGAATCAACCTGCTGCAATAATACTTATCAATAATATCAGCCAAAGTACCTAAGTACCTAGGTACTTAAATTTAAAAAAAAAAATAATTATTGAAAGACGATGAAATATCGTACCTATTGGTTATTAGCTGTTACCAGGTACTGTATAATACTATGTGCAATAACAACTTAATTAAATACATTTTTTTGCACTTGGATGTGAATTTTGTATAGGTTGTTATAAATTATAATGTTATGCATAACTTTAACTACCCAAGTACAATTTATTTTATATTTATTTAACCGTAATAATTGATATGTGTATTAATTAGTATTAAATATAAATAACAGGTACGCTAATCTCGTATTTATCGTTTTAAGATTAATGACAAATCTACATATTATGCTATTCGCCGTTACGTTGTAGGTATTTCTATAGTATATAATGGATTAAATTATAAAATTATTCAGTATTTTTCTAGTTGTCGGGACACGGCTCAATAAAGAATAATAATATAATATAAGATAAGCCTTTAAATACGGACTTGTAGTAAATTAATATTGATAAACTTCACATTGCCATAATTTTTATGAGGTATAAGATTCCTCACATTTTTAAACACTATTGAATTTAGCATACATAAAAACACATATTTTAAAGAAAAAAGGGTATTATCGGTAATGTAGATTTGTTACATTTATATTTTATAAAAAATGTCGTCATTAAAAATAAACTTATTGTACGTAGTAATATAAGTTATAATATTTTTCACACTTCAAGCCTTCGAGGTTAATAAAAAAATATTTAAATACACAGACTGAACCCAAGCAAAATAAAACCTATATTTATCTAGATTAGTTTTTAGTAATTTTTGCAAACTGACATTGAATTAAGGAGAATAAATTATAATATTCATAAAAGTATATAACATGTTTTATATCATATCTATGTATATCCTATGAGTATAATATAATATCGTTATGATCGACGGTCATGCACATATTTTCACCATGAGATATGTGTGCAATTTAGTTGATTACTTCGGACAGGGTGGTTTGGGCAAATTACCAACAATTTATGAAAATGGATACCTTGCAATTGTATTATTACTTCGATCACATTATTGATAACTGCCTACGCCTACCTGTGCTGACTATAATATAGTATCAAATCTGCAGTTGATTGTATTGTTATAAGTACTTATAACTTATACTTATAATATATTTATCACCCGGACTTTTGTAGGCAGATGGTATGGCTACTTGCTGTTTGGGCCAGTAAAATAATATATTATAATATGTGTGTATGGTAATATTATTCATAAATCAAAACTCACAAAAAACCGGTATTCATCAGTTATATTTATACGAAACCATACACGCGTACCATAAAGGTTAAACATATGACTAGTATGCATATTTGTACGGGGTTATGCTTGGGCATAGGAATTTCGATAGTTCTCTTAACTTTTTCAACATTTGAATGCTGCGTATCATAATGTGCACTAAGTAGCGAATAAAAGGATAGAATACGACTGCGTAAAATGTCTAGCTTTTAATGGGGCACGATTTCGTATATATTTGTCGAATAGCAAAGGAAACTGTCAAATGTTACACGAATGCGTTTTTAAAAGGCCTCAACGTATTCGAATTTGTAATTATACAATTTTCAATTTTAATTGATTATTTGTCAGGTCAAAAAAATCTAAAGATGTTGTAAAAGTAATAATTAATACATTTTAATATATAAGTAAGCCTTTATAGGTGGGTACACAATTTGTATATAATATCTAAACTCGTCATAAAATATCAAAATAAATAGGTATAATATTAATATAAGTTATATTACTGTACACCTGTCACCTAATAATATCATATATACACTTTAGTACTTTACACGCATTGCGTACATTTATCATTTTTCAGATATTACTACGAACAAGTCGTAGTAAACAAGGTCTGTGAACTCTCAGCAATATTTATACAGGTATGCACTTAAAAATGACAAAAAGTGCAGTTCAATACGCGGGATGATATGCAAAATAATGCGTTAAACTGTATGTTTAATGTAATGATATCGTTTAGTGTACATCATTTTAAGTGAAAATGTAGTTTAAAAAAATGGAGGTATACGTGTTTTAAAATATGATAGTTTAATAGCACCGGTTTGTGAGAACAATGCAAACATTTTACACGTTATAAAATAGAATGTATGATAATACTATAATAGTGTATAATGTTATTGATATTATAATTATTATAACACATAGTATTATAATAATATAACATGAAAATTATAACGTTTATAACCATTTATTTATATTTTATGAACATGCTATCTCAATTCATTGTACTGTGAAAATTATTTTTTTTATATAACAATTGCATTCCTATTTACGGCGACACAAAGCAGGATACCGGTTACTAATTAAAAATGAACAAGGCGTATTATCTCTGTTAGGAACAACTCCGAACTCTTATGTACAAATTGTTTTATAACATGCCTTTATTTTAGATTCTGTAAGTGGAGCATGGAATGTTTTGGTTTTACAATGGTTTTTTTGTACGTCACTTTAATTTTTTAAACAGGCAGTTTATTTTTTATTTTTTACCTACTTACTTTAGATAAGTCGAATATCTCAGAAGCTGTCTAACTAGACAGTAAGACTTAAAGGCTAAGTACAGGAAATAATTGAGAAATAAAAATTATGAAATCAATTAAATTAATTGTTTTTTAATTCAAGAATTTTTTCAGAGACTTTAATTCTCACTGATTGTTGTTATTGGTATTTGTAATTTGTGTATTTTTATAACCATATAAACATGAACTTATTTTCAAAAAAATGTCATAAAGAAATGTTAAATGAGATTTTTTGCTCGGAAAATTTAAAAATGAAACTTATTACTAACCAACTTCAGTTTAAAAAAATAAATATTTTGAAGTAACTGAAAAATTGTAGAACATTTTAATTTAACTTCGTTTTATCTGTATTAATAAGACTCAGCGCATTCAGAATAATTTTGATTCCCATTGTTGTTATTAGTTTATAGATAAATGTTTCGAGTTTTCCAAGCATGCTCAACCCCATTTCCTCTTTAACAATGAATTTATTCAAATTCTGATTTTTGAACTCTTAAAAATAAACTATAAAGTATAATATTTTGAAGTACTAAGGTTTTTTATTCCATTTATAGAGTTCAATGTGGGATATACCAACTATATAATATTTATAGCTATTCAATAATCACACAAATCGAATATTTAAATATGACAATGTATAAGGAAGTCAATAATAATAGTATAAGGATATAGGTAGGCACCACTTTTCAGAATTTCATGCAGAAGGAGATTTTATATCCGAAAATATAAAAAATAGTTATTACATATTATAATACTCATAAAAAACGCACTTAGTATCCTGTGTGTAAATGAGTAGTCTATGCATAAGAAACAAAACGTAACTATGTCTTATATATCATTGACAAAATAAATTATGGTACGTTATATCAAATTCGTAAACCATTTAATGTTTATTGAAACAATTACTACTACCATTCGCACTCCCAAATGGTCTTCACAGAAATGGTACTACTATTGAGTTTTATTTGAAAAGCATTGTTATAAGAAGGATATAAAATGAAATTTAAAAAACATGATACATAGTGTAAGTTGCTGCAGGTATACGCGTTGCGTGGATCACCTGTTCGGTCCAGAAAATTTGTGTTGTGATATTTTTTATAATTGTAACTAAATATAATAAACAACAACCTTCACTAATATAAAAATCATATCGTTAGGAAAATTATAATCATAGGCCGAGCTCCGCTGTGATCACTGTACAGATATAGTCTTTCTAACGTGGGTATCCACGATAGAGAAATCGTTATGAGAAAATAAAAAATAGACAAATATTACGACAAAAAAGACATACACACACACACAAAACACATATGTACTTGTAAATCCAATACATTTCTATATATCTTGGAATCCAAAAAAAAAAAATGAATCGGTGATTTACAACATAAAAATTTAAATACTTATTGCGCGGCAGCACAACTAGTGCCGCCACCTCGTCGCGTCGGCGGCGAATGGAATACGCGCACCACAACCGATTTCCCGCCGCTCCATTCGACGATACTGTTATTGTTGAGATCTCGTGTACCACGGCTTTCCCTTGCCGGTTTTCCGTGATTTTCTGCAAAAATGTTTGTGCCGTGACCAGGATTCGAACCTGGGTTATTGCGGCCACAACGCAAGGTCCTAACCACTAGACGATCACGGCTCGGTGGAAAACCTAAGGAAAAGCCGACCATATAATGTACGTCGATGACCATACAATTTCCGTATCGATAGTAGTAAAATATCAGTTGAAGTGTTAAATCCCAGCACGGGCGATGTCGCTGGTCGGGAGTTTTCCGATGGACGAACGCGCGGCGTTGTCCATTGTACTCGTTGCCCAAGGTAATTACCGCGACCTCGTAGTGATACAATATCCATATGACCATATTATAACTAATACAGTTACATCACGTGTGATGCATTACATATTATACGTTTTTATTGATGAGTTTCCTCGGTCCTCACCCATTGGTATTGCGTTATTTCTCGTCGTATGTGTAGTTACTTGCAACCGATGAATAGTTTGACGGATTCGGAATCTATAATTAGGATTTCAGATTCATCCCGCAGCAGCGGCTTGAGAAATCCCAGGTTTCGCAAAGCTTTAATATTTTTGTATTTGTGTAAATCTTTTATTTTTGTCTTGCAGCAAGTATCTCTGTCTAGTTGTCCACATTTTAATTATTATTTATGATCAACTCTATGTGCCCATATGATTAAGTGGTACGAGTCATACTAAAGATAAGCAATTAAAACAGACTTGTTTTGTACGAGTATATACACTGAAACACGATAGGTAAGGTTATACCTACCTACTAAAGGATGTTCACGATATCATGACTTTTGGTTCTTGTCTTGAATTAACGAAGCATGCGTGTTGATGTTATTTTAATTGTGTTTGTTTCGCCTAGAACTCGTTCTAACACGGAGGATTTGTTCAAGATTATTATCGAGGCTGAGGTAGATATTTGGGATATTCCTGGGTGATGTACCGATGTGTCCGATTATCCATTGGGTTGGTCACACACACGAATGTCTTTAATTTTTAATTAAACTCAAATGCATGAGAATCGAGTGAACTATTCTATCCCAATCAGTAATATAATATGTTTATTGAATGCCTATAAATAATTATATATTCATACTGGATACCATATGACAGTGTTTTAATTGTAGTCATTGTAATCCTTATGACATTGATAGACTTAGGTATATCACTCCATTTGAATTGGCTAGATTCCTACATGCCTACCGCTAAGATTATTATTTAAATTGTTTACTTCATAACATGTTATATGGTTAAAATTAAAATATACGATGTACCAGTGGTGCGCAACCTTTTTTGATCCACGACCCCCAAGATTATTTATTTTGATAATGCGACTTCTTCCTACCAACATTATGTAAGTGTATAATACATATTTACTTCATAGTTTTAATGTATACCTACAAACATATTATTCATATAAATTGAATCATTCATTTTAATATTTCTTTAATTTAATTAATCCAAAACATGAAAAAAAAATATAAAATTAGAGTTATATAAAATCTATGTAAAATAATATACTTAGTATATAACTTTTTCATTTGATTTAAGATTATTGGCAACCCCCTAATAAAATTTCGCGACCCCCAGGTTGCGCACCACTGCGACATACCTACTCATGTGTCTTTAAAGTTATTTTAAGTAAAGATTAAGTACATTTATCACACCAAATTAAAAAAAAATTGTTGTTTATAATTTGGTACCATCATATTTTTTATCCGCTCAAAAGTCAAAACACGGTATTTATATTTAGGTAATAGTTTTAGGTAAGACCGTGATTTACAGCTATATCTTCTTCTGTATCGAATGGTTAATTAGGTTTAATACAATGTTCTTGTACGAAATTCATGAATAACAATATCAAATTAAAAAATAATAATAATAAAGTAGTTTTGGACAGGATATAGTGAATGGTTAATGGGCACTCGTCTCGCTTCGCTCAACTCGGATGAAGCCAGTAGGCTTACCTATTATATGTTATTATCATTGATAATTGAATTCAAAAAACGATTCCTAACTGGTTTGACTAAAAATTCTAAAGGTTTTGTTTAAAAAAGTGATGTTTGTAATTTTGTAGTTCACTAATAAAGAAGTTTTTTCAAGTTGTGTTAAATTTTCAATCATAATAATATGAAAAGCGTATATATATATTACGTTTTATGAAAGTGTTGTATGAAAAATCAACTTTTTGTATTGTCTATCGTGAGCACATTTTCCAGAAAAAAAAATAGTCACAAGCAAAGTGGATACATAATATCAGCCGTCGTAATATTTATGAATGAGTGATATTTTAAAATACAAAAGTCAAAAAGGATTAAAAATATACTGCATATCTATAAATAGGTAGTCAAGTGCCAAAAAGTTATTAACTGTACACATATTTTGTAAAGACCAACATATACCTACAATTTCTTATATAATTTCGTATGTACCTATATTTATTTAAGTACACACGGTAATGGTACCAATACAGGATTAAGTATCGAATTATTATAATATTTTTTTTTTTCAATTAAAGAAAAAAGATCAAGTACATGATCCCCCAGTTATCCGTGACAAAAATGTATTTACCAACAACAGAGCGTATTACAATAGTTTATAATACATATCGAAAAATATAGTTGAACGACCCAAAATACCCCCGACGCCGACGACAGCGGGTCTTATGAATGAAAAAAACAAGTCGGGTGACCCAAACCGTGGATAATTCTGGATAGAAAGAAAAATATAATAATAATATTTATACACAGAACAAACCGCATATTAATAACAATCCGTTTGTGGGGATCAGTGTGACTCGTTATTACTTATTATACAGTCATTTAGACAATATCAACACAATATTATAATATGTATTATAATATGAAAAAAACTCATGATTGCGGGACTGTGTTTATCCGGATATCCGGAGTCAATATAACAATTGGTGGCTATACATTATAGTATAATGTCTTTTTTCATAGTATATAATAATAATAATAATAATAATAGTAATAATGGTTATTGTTTTTATAAACGTGTTGTGATTTTAAAACGTCAATGAGCCTGCAGAGTAAAAACGTAATGGTTATTACTTAATACTTACTATATAGGTACATTCCTTCATATTTGACGGGGTGAAATAAGTTAAATCATTGCCATATATTTCCTAACCATTCTAAATTTTAACTTTGGGTTGTTACTTGTAGGTAGTTACATTTATATATATTGTGTATTGGGTTCCTCCTTACAGTTGTCTGTACTTTCGTTTTTTTTATGTAAAAACGCAATGTTCAAAGTTTATATTAAAAAGATTACTTGAGGTCCATATTTTTGCTATCGGTGGAGGAGCTTTCGATGAGCATTAAATTGCTATGTATAATTTTTATTAATCACTATTTATTTCTGTTTGTTTATCAAATTGATATGATTAAATAAACGAGAAATGAAAGACAGAAGTTTTAAATTAAAATTGATAAGTATAGGTACACTCATATTTTGCACGATTTTAATACATAGGTAGTACTTAATAATATTATACTCCTATATTATTACTGCCCATTTCGTATAAGTATACGATGAATATTGAATAATTTTAGATTAGTATGATTTCTTCCTGTATTTATTGAATAATAATAACAGTCACCAATCGCCATTACGTTGGATTCGTTGTGAGAAACTATACAACTACAAGCAAAACTTGGAACGTATTATTTTGATTACATATGTAACCTCTATACCTAGTATAAACTATTAACTGGACAGGTATTAAGACAAGCCGAAATAGAAGAGGTGAAAATGAAAATGATTTTTCTATAGTTATAGGTTTAGTCGCTAGCATGAATAATAATAGGGCATATGCATGGAAATATTATTATATTGTATAATCATTTTAAGCGTATAACCTACAACTGGGAGCGTAATTTGGGGGGAGGGGAGGCTGTACGACCGCGTCACTATAACTTGTAAGTATTAATAATTTGGCTTCCATTAATGCTCCATACGCCAAATTTATATACTTATTAGTTATTAACTATGCAGAGGAATTGAACTAGGTATAATATAAATATTAATTTTATATTTTTTTCCAATATGTTATCATTTATCAATCATGATTTAAAATAATTGTATATATTGTCTTCCCAGCCGTTGGAGTGTATAGGTTGTTGCATAAATAGCAAAAAATAAAAAAAAAACATTAAAAAAAATAATATTCGTTTAACTTGCGACACACTATGTGTCTTTCACACACACACACACACACACACACACACACACACACACACACATTTACAGGACGCAATCAATTGGAAAATGGCCTACATCGAACTCCTTTTTGGAACATTTTTTTTAAAATTCGATCTAAAATACAAATCTTAAAACGATTAACCGTTATAATTAAATATTTTCTAGGCTATAATTCGTTCACTCACTTATTCAAACATTTTAAACTAATTAATGCAAGCAAGAGAGCGAGGAACTTTACGGTTAAGTAATTACAAGCACGTCAATAATTTGTTAAAGATCATAAATATGTGTGTAGTCTTGTGGGTACATAGGTAGCTTGCAATTCCGCTATTATAGCGGATTTATGTAAAATTATAATTGTAAAGGAACTTTAATCCCTAAGCTAGTATAATGTCAAACTTACTATTTATAGTATTCAATCGGTATAAATAAGAAAATATAAATCAGGAAAATGTTGTTGCAGGTCAAGGTACTACTGTAGACTATGGATGAGATGAATCTCGCGAAAAAAATTCCGAGGCATAAAAAGTCTGAAGAAGATAAGCCTAAAAAGTTTAATTGCTTAAAAATATAATAAATTTAAAAAAAAATCCAATGATTTAAATTAGGTACTTAGTATCATTGCCATCATATACATAATAAATTATAATGATTTCTCGGTTTAATTAAGTATTAACTATCTTAACTAATAAAATCAAAATATGCATGTATAACAATATTTAAAATATAATATTTAACCAATACATTTTGGGGATATCTTTCCGATATTAGTACCTACAAGATTATTTATTAATTTCGTCAGGTAAATAATTTAATTACAATTTACATTAATACCGGTTATAAGTCTGATTATGCATCACATCATATTTCTCCTTTTAGGTATCCATTTATAATATGTACCGGATTGTTTTTCCTATGACTTTTAGTATCCCGGATGAGGTATTACTATTTAATATTATAATCATTTTTAAAATATATCTAAATACTTGTCAAATATTTAATTTTATGACATTTTTCAATTATTGACTGCTATTATAATAATATTTTATCACAATGTCACATTACATGATGTTATTATACTATATTTATTATTATATATTTGTGCACTCTCTTTGTCCCGCGTGTATACAAGTGTGTGATTCCGGATGAGTTATAGCACTTCAAATTATAGCTATACAATGGAAATACAAATTAATTAGTATTTGTTAGGCGTGTACTAGGTAATACAAGTATTACATTGTATGTATTCGCTGGTTGTTGCAGGTACATAACGACAATCGCCTTAGTTCAGAAATTGATAATTAGTAGTTATCAATTACTTTTTTGATTAAACAATGGAAAAAAGTAAGTTATCATCAGTTGAAGGAAGGCACAAGGGAAGTCGTTAGACAACAATTAAATAAAATGTGTTTAACATTTACCAACGTTTTAGTGGAACTGGACTGACTAAAAAAAATTTGATTTGATACATCGCTCGACCAATTACAAAATAATATTTTTCTACCGTCTCTGTTGAGAGTTATCTAAGACATATCGCAATTGAGTCTCGATAACTCGAGGTTCTCAAATTTCATGATTTTATTTATTTTCAGTAGGTAGGTATTGATTGTATGTATTACATCCTTATATTTTTTATTTAAATAATTTTCTCGAATAGTAGAGCAATTTTATAGTTCAAATCTTGAACTATTCGATTGAATAACGGTTAGGTTAGAATAACATATTTACATTTATAAATTATAATACATGTTACATGTATACAAATTTTTTTTTTTTTCTATAAATTCGCTAGCTACTGTCGTAGACTTGTACACGTACAATTCACTCCTGCACTTAAAATATGTAGGTAATAAATGGATCAGAAACTCTATCAAACTAAGATTTAACTACAGTTTGGATTGAGCACGGCTGCAATATCTGAACTAGTTTACCAAGACAATGAGCCTGGGAAGCAGTGAAGCATGCATATAGGTACCGATTTCGTATTTATTTACCATAAGCTAGACGAGCACGGAATATATCGTACGTATAGAACAGTATACCGTGTACGTAGAGAAGTAGAACAATTAACTTAAATAGTGAACAAACACTTTTAATACAGCGCAAATTAGCATAATATGGACTCCTACTTCCTACGTTAAACTTGACCGAATAAACACAAAAACACACTGGCCGGCAAGCTCAAACTCTCTAACGTTATCTCCCCCTCCTTCTCACTCTCTTTCTCTCGCTCCTTCTCTCTCCACTTTTCAGCATGCATGACGGCTGGATAGACGCTCCCTGGCCAAGCACGTTTACAGAAGGGGGAGGGGGGGCAGTCAACCCTCCCGAATAGTATTGGGATATTACATGGCCACGTGAGAATTATGTTTCGGTGAAAAATTAAAAGGTAAATGGATAATTATAATTCCCACGTTGTAGTTACTATATGAACCTATACATTCACATTATATAACGCCTCGGGATGACGGACATCATGACTACATTAGGGCCTTACGAGTATTCGGTTTTCGGTTTTACGCCTTATGTATATGAATACTGATTGCCGAGTAAACTATACATTTAGTGTACTGTAAATAAGTTTATACATTCAAATATATATATACATACGCATTGTGAAATCTCATTAACCATTTCAACAACCATATGATAATTTACTGTGTGCTACTTTCGTGAATGCTATCCTTTTCGGTTTTCATTTTCCTACTTTGAGCCACAAACTATTTAATAATAAGAAACAATCCATTTTTTCGTTTCATACTTCTAGCCAATGTGGTTGCCTCGTGTTTGTAATTCAATTATTTTACGCGCTGTATATTCCAATAAAAACTTTACTTCAATTCTTATTTTCACTTATAAGTTATAATATTATAATATATTTAATAAATAAGTTTATTTTCGAACATGCATTTTATATTATCCCAAAGTATACCCAATATAAAAGCCCACTTTAATCGGCTGTAGGTGTTTTGTTGGATATATATTGAGTAGAATATCAATTGTGGCATAATATAACATAGTATACCTACAGTAACTAATGTAACATAAGTACAGTAAAAATGCCAAAAAACATTTGATTTTTCAAGTAAAAAAATAATAATTTTCAGAAACAGTTATAAGACGTACGAACAAAACACGACGTAGTAACCGGGTTACTTAGATATTAAATATATAGCTAATATAAGTACATGCAGTGGTCAATAATACCATTTGAGGATAGGTATATTTTTGACACAAATAATATTAAGATAACCTTATAATACTTTAAATGTATATTATTATTGTACGATGATTCACAAAAGGGGTGTACAATTTTACCGAAGTATAGTATTAAAGTAAATATAATAATATAATAATATATAGTAAATATAATAATATATAATAATTATTATTTTTCAGATGTAACGATATCGATTTTTTATAGATTTTATGATCAGACAGCGTATGTGCACTCTACATTCTACAACATGTGTTCGCATTCTGTAGGTCATAACACTGCTGCTTGTGAAATTGAAATTATTCTTTTGAGGATCTCTGCTGGAAACGTTAAAAGAAAATATCTACAGCGCACTGAGCGAGAAACAGTGGGGTGTGTGAGTAAGAAGTTTTTAGCAGAGAAAGTTTTAAAAATGTCAGATGCATTTATCGTGACTAATAATGCTTAATGATTGATATTATTATTGTCTTAACAACGTTATAACGTGTTAAATGAATTAACTTTTTTCAACTCTACATAATAAGTAGGATTCTTAATGTTATAATTTCACAAGACTGTCTCGACACTCGCTTTACAATAATATTATTAGGTCTAGGATTTATATGCAATAAAAAATGGTAAAATATGCAAAAATACATTAAATTCAATCAAACATTAAATAGCTTTAATACAAAAATTGATGGCAAACACAAATGAGTATTTTAAATCATATTTTAAAACTTTCCTAAAAAATTCTTCATAATTTAGCACCTTCGCTTTGTACTTAGGTACCTAAGGCACTTTTTGAAATTGTTTAAACCATCGCGCCACAAAATGTTATGTCCAAATAAAAAATGTATGTATCAAACACTTCTAAAATAACCCATCAATAACCAATATTATGTTCACACGCACCTGTATAGACAAAATCTTGTCTTTTTACTCGATCTAACTGACCATATCAGTTTATAAATATTACCTATATTTACGATCGAAAACAACAATTATTACAGATGTTCATTAGAAAGGCGATTTACTACGTTTTGTCAAATAAATATTCAAAACCACAAAATATGTTATTATACATTTATACGTCTATTGATTAAAAAATGGGAAAATACACAACGAAAAAATTGTTTTGTATTATATTATAATAATTGAGCCGAATCGTCGACATAACTTCGCAGACGACCAATTTATTTAAACCAAAGGAAAAATATATGTATATAGGATATAAATCCTAGCTCTAATTATTATTATTAGCGTGGACTATCATGCGACGCGTGTTTCCGCGCAATGGTTTTTCTTCCCATTTTTATTTGATCATATAGGTACTAATTGTACTGTACACTTATTTTTTTTTTTTACTTTTCTCGCCTCTCGGCGCAAGCACTTACAACAGCGAAAAAAACCTGAGAGGGTAGGCTGTCACTTCAGACGATGTGTGCGCGTGTGTGATGTGTAGGTCGATGTATCGTCATCGCATTTACATATGTCATATATATATATACGTATACGCGTGGAGAACACCGTCGAAAAAACCGACTCAAATAAAAGAATCGTTTTTAGAAGAGAGGAGAAAAAAGTGTAAAATAAATAATGGTCTGACGGCGACGAACGAAGACGTAACACAATAAAATATAATATTGTGTATACATTATATATGTATGCGTACAATAATTCCATTTATGTTCGTTCACGTCGGCGGGACACATATTATAGTGGACGCATGCTGCAGCCGTGTGACTCACTTTACACGCCTTCACTCCGTATAAGGTCGAGACTTTGGAACCCTTCTATTAGGTATAGGTACGTAATGAGTGAACACACACACACACACACACACACACACACACATGTTTGTAACTATTCAGCCGTCTGTGAGTCTGTGTGTGCAGCGTTGTATTTAATGCATATTATTATAATACACGTGAAGCGGGGTGAAATGAATGAGAGCGAGTGCTACGGAGCATTTCCATTTTGTCTTCATATTATAAATGTAACAAAGATAGAATAATAACATGTAACAACAACAATAATAATAATAATAATAATAATAATAATAATAATAATAATAATAATTGTAGGCATGCCTCGCACACACCGTATTTTTCGTTTTTCGTTTTTGACATTACGGAACGTGCATTTCACCGAGGCCCTTGTGCTGCTTATAATAATATTATATTATGACCTACTGCGAATTTTTTCGATTTCTTTTTATTGTATGTAAAAATATTATATGATATACCTAAGCTCCAAAGTCTAAAATACGTTCATAGATGCACGTATATCACGCTGGTCTAGGCTATTTTTTAATAAATTAGCTTTTATAGTGCAGAACTATTTCGAACGGTTCGACGATTAGATGATCGACAAAATGTAAATATGATGATTAAAATAAAATACGATTCTTCAACGAAAAAAACAGCTTTCAACATAAAAGCGATTTTTTTTATGACAATTTCAGAATTTTTTTAGTGTTGTTATTTTTCACAATATTCGGAAACCTGGTAACGGGGTGACAAAGTTAAGTTAGGTTGGAATGCACACTTGAGGCGACGACGGTATACCTAGATTATAATTTCATCTTATCGTTAAGATTTTCAAAAAGAGTTTTACGGAAGACATTTTATGTGGCACACAAATGTGTAAATTATTACTTGCGACGTGAATAATATATAGGATTAATCACCCAGCATACTCACCTCCATGTTTTCCACCAATAAAAAATCAATTTGAATTCTCACTTTTTGGAATTTCTACACTTCATACACAAACTGAAATATGCATCCCGAAAATCACTCGTTTGAATTCCGATGTATACACGCCTTACATTAAGATTTGAAAAAAGTCATGTAGATATGGTCAATAATGTACTGGTCTTTTTCCAGTATGATTCTCATTTGAAAAAATGAAGTCAATATTGCCACCAAAATGGTATGATATTTTATCCTCGTTACATTAACGGTGTTTCAAAATATATAATATAGCCCTTGAGTATACTAAAAATTCGAAAAACTCTAAACGAGAATTCGAACAAATATAACACTATTAAAGAAAAAAAACGCAGGTTGCACAGCTCGGTGGTATTCCTGTATGTGAGCCATCATGCGCAGAGAGCTATGATGGTACTTACACAAGTAATGAGTGTGCGTGAACTCTTTTTTCAAAAACAAATCGTTTGCTACGCATCAGTCTTAAACGTCAAATGTACCTGCAGTGTAATGTATAGTTGCGTGCCTAACACATTGTACATTGCGTACCTATTAATATTTATTAACCGAAAATAACATGAAGAGATGTATAAAACCCCGTGCTGTAATTATATTATCGTACCATTTGTACGTAAGGTAGTAATAATATATATATATATATGTGTGTGTGTGTGTGTGTGTGTGTGTGTGTGTGTGTGTGTATACCTACTATATAGTAATAATTATTATTTTCACCTACTAATAACGAATCGTATAACAACCATACGTGCGTACTATCGAGCTACGCTCACTGCATGAGTGTAATGCGTACTGCAGAATATAAAATAAAATATAGCAGTAACGTCATAATAATGTATAAATAAATGTATAAACAGACGACCAAACTCTCGTCATCTGAATAACGTGTAATATTTTATGTATAACAACACAGGTATATACGTGAAGATAAAAAGAAATTCTACCGGTGTCGGGTATAAAACCTAGGACGGGTTTCCAGACGACTCCGCAGCTCGTAGGTAGGTACGTATAGTAATCGCGAGCGTGCAGACCGTTTTTCAAATATTTCGCATTGCATGTTTCGTATAAACTAATATAAATATAATATTATTGTCGTTATTATGACATAAAATAGTAGCCTCAGAGAGCGCATATTACGACGAGTGTCACATACTCACATAATATATTCCGAACAAAATATTTCCTTTTCTTACGACTCATATTGTAAGTTATACTCTACCCGATATCGCGTACATGTAACGCTTAATGAATTTAGTCAACTCAGAGAAAAAACAAATAGACATTTTTCGAGTTTTTACTGATTATTAAGAAAATGTTACGAAGTAGTTGAAAGTAACGTCTAGATCAGTTTTCTACCAAAAACCACAGTCTAAGTTGAAGACTTGCAATTTTCACCAAATGTTTATATTATACAGCCTACCTTTCCTAGATATAATTATCATAATACTCAAAACATTTTGGCTTTATTTGCGATAATCATAGACTTTTAACATTTTTCTACTTTCTTTCCGATTTAGGTATAGAAAAATTGTTATTAAATACCTAGTCAGATGCTTGAAAATATATTATAAGTGTTCTCACAAATTGTTACAGTGGCTTGTGAGTGTTGTGAGCATAAAAAAATTAATTCTACAAATCCGCATCAAAAGATTAGCTTTGAACAATCGATTCCGTCAACTATATTTATTTTCTTCAGTCCAGACTCATATTAATCATAATAATTAAGACTTTTTCTTTCACACATTTTTTTGAAACAAAGATGTTATACAACTCTGAGAATCAGTCAAGTCCTTGAACTTATAAAAACAGCCCAATATATATCAACGTAAATTCTTGATATTTGTACATTGCATACTAATACCTAGGTATCAATATTATTTGAATTGGTCGATAAATAATATATTTTTTTTAATTTTGATCAATTAAAAGTAGCTATACTGTATTGGCATTTCAAATTGTAACAATATATCCTACACCAAAGATCCTAATATCATATCCTATATTTCAATCAATATTTCCCGATATCTTATATAAGTACTTGTATATTTTATATGAATTTGATCTGATCTGGACTTAGGGAGCACGTTTTAAAAGATTAAAGAACCATTAAAATAGTTATGACAATAAATTGTATTAATGTTTTCATTACGACATAATATTATAATAATAGTGTACCTACATGGCTATATGATATAAATATTCAATTACACGTAACTTTGCCTAACCATGTAAGGGAAATACGTAATGAGTAGGTACGACTTCTTTGTCCCACGACATTCACAATAAATTTTCCTCGTATTTAATAAAGCCAGGAAACTTGGATGACAATATTAATATCACTCACATGGGCCACTGCAATTGTCTTTTATACAAACAGTTTATTGTTTAAGCACAATGAAGGTTATGATTCTCGACTAATTTATTTTGTCATTGAAGTGGGTATTAAGAAAATAAGAAAACAACAATATTTGTAGAGGAATTT
Source organism: Myzus persicae (assembly GCF_001856785.1). Taxonomy (NCBI): domain Eukaryota; kingdom Metazoa; phylum Arthropoda; class Insecta; order Hemiptera; family Aphididae; genus Myzus; species Myzus persicae. Next base: position 149,956 of record NW_019102110.1, on the reverse strand, counting down.
GGTATTAAACAAAAATCATTGTAATTTATTTTGACTTATAACGTTTCAATGTGTTATACCCCAATGACGATTGACTTAAAATATATATGCATAATATACGTACATAGGTAATTCGTTTCATTTTCAACGACACAATAAAATAATAATATAGCATAATAACTGCAATCGAATTCAATGACATAATAATATGGAATATTTTTTTTGGTATTTTATATTTTACTTACATACTATCACCCAAATTCAGCAATCAGCATCATAATTTAAAAAAAAATAAAAAGATTATTTCATAAATTGCATTTTATTTGGTATATGATATTATTATGTTTAACATAAATCGAACAAATGTAAATTGATAGATAAATTTAAAAAAAAAATTAATTTACGTGAAAATTATTAACGGATAAGATAGTAAATACTACGTAACGGTGTTTTCCGTTTGCGTCAATGCAAATCGAGCAATATTAATGTGTTTTTGATTGTTTTACGCTTTATCGATGACGACCGGAAAACAAATAGTGTATATAGTTTATGGCTTATTAAAAAATGTGAATAAAATGATTGCAAAAAAATAATTTTAACAACAAACAATAATAATAGCAGGTACCAAATACGGCCTGAAGTAATTTTATGGAAATTTAAATTGAATTTTTCACATGCAAATGACTTATTTTTCGTATTCACGAGCAGTGAAACAAATCGTGGAATGATTTTTATGATAATTTTCAAGGCATAAAAAATAGCGCTACACATCTGCAGAAACGGTTATTGTTCGGAGCGGAGATTTGCTTTTTTATTTTTATTTAATTTTCATGAACGGCGTTTACAAACAGTTTGGGCCTGGGAACTTCTAAAAAGAAATAGAACGAAAACACAAAAATAATGTGTGAACAGAACGCTGGTCACAAACCATGTACCGGGTATATACCTCATCACATAAAAGCAAGCTGATCTAGGAGAAAGTTTTTTTCCGTTTTCGATTACCAGCCATTGTTTCCGTTGCACAACGTTCGACTTTATTATCCACTTCATATTTAGAGTCAATTATCACAAACACGACACACTCAAAAGCGGACTTTTTCAGAATATTTCAATAAGTCAAAATCGAATTTTGAAGCCTTCAGGTTATTAATTAGTTATGAATTTATATGATTATTTAAAATTTAGACCTGTGGAGTAGTGGACCAACATTTTTCGGGTTACGCTTTTGCCACTCTACTCAGCGTATCAAAACTTTAAACACTTTTAAGTTGTAACTATTCGTTTAAATTTCGATTTTCGTGTATCGAAACACTCCAAATATAAATATTATGTTTATAAAATGTATGAAATTAAAGATATATATATTGTCATTAAAAAAAGTAAAACCTTATAAAAATGATATCTTGCGATCGAAAATAGTTTTTAAAATTCTTGTTCTGCAATGACTTAAAATTATATAAAAATAATGTTTTCGGGCAACTTAAAACTTCCCAAATGGATCACCTGCTGTCTGTAGATAAGCATTCTTAGTTTTTGTGTAATTGAAATACGTATTCGAATAAACGGAGCAAAAAGTATTCGGAATACGTATCAAATATTTGATCATGACAGTAATCAAAATATTTATTTGAACAGTGAATAGATATTAAGTAAGAGTGTAAGACGTAAGTATTGCACTCGCAAAATTTTATATGCCTGCCGGATTGCTTAATCGAATTTAAAATGTTTTCCATCATTAAGAATAACTACTATCCGTCTTAATAGACGGTACAGTGTATATTGTTTACATGAATACAAATCACAAAAAACCATATTATATTCGGATTACCAATGATATCATTTGAATACTTCACCTGAAACGGACGATGGAGAATTGTATAGGGATATAAAAAAAAACTATCTATTAAAAAATACTGACTATATGCAAGACTGTAGATGTATACCTAGTGTAAAAGATTGTTTATTACATGATATGAAATTATGTCCACTCGCATAAGAACTCAATAATGTTATTTAATCCGCGCGAACGTGACGGTTTATTGAACCAAAACCCAATAATTTTTTTCTACGTATTTTATTTTATTCGTGATTCGCCATGTCTCGTTATTGATCTTGTTGTGACTTCTGCGCCCTAATTAATAATTCTCTGTTGCAATTATAGTGATGCGTTTGACACCACTTTGACGTGGTCGTATAGTATTATGGGAGCAGTGGGTAGAAATAGTCCAGAGTAAAAAGTTTAGGACAAAAATAATAATAAATGCCTGCATTGGACCTGGGACATTTATTTATTTAATTTTTCAAGGCGCCTACCGTCGTCGTATAATTATACCGTATAATATTTATTCGGGTCATTGGTTGATTGAAAAAATAATAACATTTAGTTACACAGTTGAGTCGCCGTAACTCGAACAACTTGACAACTCGGTTTGTATTTAGCTCCAGCTCGAGGTTGATTAGGTTAAATATTCGAGTCAGGTAGGTCTAACCTATCTCGAATGCGGAATAATACGTAGGAATTTCGAAGCTATTTTTCAATCTCCTTTCAACTTTGAGTTATCGTGACTCGACTGTAGTGTAATAATATATTTTAGCAGGTAATTTCGTTATTCGAGCATTTGAAAACTAATATTAAGCGACTATTAAGTACATAGGCTAGTATGATATTAATGCGTGGAACGGTGTAATGATTTGTTATCATAATATTGTCGGTGCAACAAATTACAGCTGTAACTCGAAACGTCTACGATAAAAACTAAATGCTTTCTTTTTTATCAGTCGCCTGCAATCTGCGTATCTCGTACGCTTTAAAGTCTGGAAATACGAATACCTACTCACCTTTAAGTACCGGTCTTGGTTAAAACCAGAGCCCACCGCGCGGTTGCCTTATTTTCTACACCTATAACATAACGCTAACGACCGAAATCAGTAGATGCCTATACGGAAACGAATGAAAGCACAAACGTTCAAAACCGGAACCGAAAAAATTATTGAGTTTCCGAGTCCGCAGAAAACCACTATATACCTACCCATATCTATCGTGAAGACGGAGACGGCGATCGAGAGGACTCGCATCACGAGGCGTGCCAGCCGACGTCCCAACCTATAACTACACATTATTTTTGTCATTATTATTATTATTATTACGCACAAAACGTCATTAATATACGTACACCGCATCACGAACGTGCGGTGAATTGAAGCTTGGCCGCAAAAATACACCGACTTTTGATTACAGTGATCGAGCACGTTTAACAACCGGCACGTAGGTATTATTATTATTATTATTATTATTATTATTATTATTATTATTGTGTTGTATAGTGGGCCGGTGATTTGTCTACCTCCGACTACGAATACACACGCGTTGTGTTGGGTTTGGCCCCTCCGATGGGTGGGTAACTATATTTGTTTCTACAGGTAATATCATCATCTTTGAAATGTGATTTTGAGGGGAAAATGTTATTTATTGTTGTTATCTTTGAAAATGGGTAGGTACATGTGATTTTGAGAGAAAAATATTATTTATCGTTATTATCCATTTTCCGTTTGAGGTGTACACTATACATTATTATGGCGGCGATTGTGTTTTCCCGAATGCGCCAAGTTCGAAATAATGCCATCACCTACACGATTCGTTTTGTCGTGTCGTTTCTCGACCATCGGAGATTGCCAATTTATCGGTAATTTCGTTAAACATTTTTAAAGTAGAATATCACTACGCAATACTTTTGGGAGTTAAATATCATTACGGTTTCCATTAAAATCGACTTTTATGTTTACCCCCAGTATGTGTATATATATATATATATATATATTAGGGTGGTCCTTATTTTTGAACTTGCAAATTTTTGATTTCTTACCTTTCCATTTTGTTCATTACTATTTGAAAGTAATTGTTGTTAAATTTGGTCATGATTACTCAACCCCTTCACGTGCCACAAAGGGGTTGAAAAATTCCAAAATAGGGTTAATATGTCAATTTTTAAGTTTAATTTAAAAAATATTACACTTATCCATAAATGTATTAAAGGTAAATTATAGATACTTAATTCTTATATTGTCAATAAAAAATACATTTATACAATTTCTTATTGATCTATTATTTTCTATGAAAATTTATTAAATACTAAATATTTAATTCATTTCACAAATTTGGTTTTTATACATTTAATTATATATTTTAAATTTTTATTTTAAAAATTATTGATGATACAACCAAATATCTTAAGTATTGAATTTTCTAAAATAAAGTATATTAGTAAAAATTACACTGGATTCACAGTTTTGTTATAACATTT